>NC_133527.1:66732366-67038866 GCF_048544455.1 Silene latifolia | reverse complement strand
ATGGTGGGATGTCGCCGTGTGAAAAGGTAACGGCGGCGTTGTAGGTGGTCGGAGATCGAAGGTTGAAAGAGGAGACGTGCTATGCGTGCGAAATGAGACGCAATATCGTGGTGTGATATGCGCCGGTGATGTCACCGGAGTATTGCGGCGGTGGTAAACGGCGTCTGACAGTGGTGGCCACCGGTCTCCGGCAGTGGTGGTGATAGAGGTATATGTGAGAGAGAGTAAGAGAGGTTTGAGGTTTGGGGTAGTGTGACTGTGTAAATGTGGAAGGAAGCAAAGCAGTACGCGGCTTTAAATGGGGACCATCGATCAACATTAATCTAGGGCTATTATTGAGTTCGTACAGTTCGTAACTTAATTTGGTTCGCACAGGTATATATATATATGTGTGTGTGTGTGTGTGTGTGTGTGTGTGTGTGTTGAAATTGTGCCATTATAACACAAAATTGCGGTTATTATAACACATATGTACCAATATTGTAACACATACTAGCTAGTATTATTCTAACCCTTATTTACCAAGGTTGTATCACATAAAAGTTATTGTAACAAAAATCTACCAATATATAACACAAAAAATTCTCATTTGTGACGAACAAAATCCGTCACAAGCTTGTGATGTGAGACAAAAAGGCTACTGGGAGAGGTTGTGAGAGGTCACAAGCTTATGACCGTCACAAGTAAGACGAGCTTTTTATAACACATCCTAGCTGTTATTGTAACACATACATTTTTATTATTTAACACAAATTCTTGTTATCATAACTCTTACTTGTTACCATCGTAACACATAGAACAACTTTCATTGTTTGCTTGATTGGATTTATTGAACACAAGAGTAAGTTGATACGCTTATCGAAATATCTTCTTTATAAGGACGAGGTACTCGCTGAACAAAAGAGAATTTTATTCCATGCTCGTTGGAAAAGCACATATACTACTCTTAGTTGGAAACTCGGGCCAAAAAGATGGGGAGTTAGACGGAGATGTGGCTCACAGAATTAAAGCGGGATGGTTGAAATGGAAGAGTGCTTCAGGGTTTCTATGCGATAAAGATATGCCCCAAAGATTTAAGGGAAAATTTTATCGCACGGCAATTAGGTCTGCCCTACTTTACGGCTCCGAGTGTTGGGCTGTGAAGCATTGTCACATTCAAAAGATGAGTGCGGCGGAGATGCGCATGTTGAGGTGGATGTGCGGACATACAAGGCAAGATCGGTTAAGGAATGAGGTGATTAGGGAAAAGGTAAAAGTGGCGCCAATAGAGGACAAGATGATGGAAAACAGACTAAGATGGTTTGGCCATGTGAGAAGGAGACTATGGACGCACTTTTGAGGTTAGAAAAATTTGGAGACTTGGAGAAATGAAAAGGTCCCTAGAGGCGAGAGGAAGACCGAGATGCAGACATGGTTGAGAGTGATAGAAAGCACGATATGAGAGTTCGGGGCTTGAGGAGAGTATGGTGACGAGAGAGGGCACAATGGAGGAAAGGATACATGTGGATTTTTAGTATTTGATGTTTTTTTTGACAGATTTAATGTTTTTTATTTAATTTAAAAATTAAATTATTTATTTTTCTCTCCTTTATTACACTTTTTCACCAACCACTTTCTTATAGATTTTACCTGGTTCATTCCGGAGCCTTAACTCTATTTCGGTTTTTAAAAATCGTTTTAATCTTTTCTCTCGATTTAAATTTTAAGTTTTTATAAAAGAAAGACGGAATTCGATTTTAAAACCCCTAAGTTTACCTTGACTTTCCATTACATTTTCGTTCTTCCTTTTTGTTTTTCATCTTCCCTTTTTTTATTCGCATTTTGAGGTGTGCGTTCACCCATGGACGGTTCAAAAGGATAATTCATGTCAGCCGACCCCAAATCATTTTGGGATTAAGGCTCTGATGTTGTTGTTGTTGTATTAGTAAACTGTTCAAATTTCTACTTCCTTAGATACCTTCACAAGAAGAGAGTGTGTGTGATTAGTACTTATTTGAAGGCTGGGACTATGCTATAAATGCATGGTGGTCATATTTTTTCTTGTTAATATAAAAAATTGGTGATTATCTTTACAAGCCTTGAGCTTACGTTGATATAAGAAATTGGTGATTATCTATTCCGTAAGTATGGCCATTTGTTTCGGTGTCTATATCACATGCCCGTCCTTTTATTGATACAATTCTAATTTTGTAGGTTGCTTGTTTCTTCTAATTTCATTATTTGTGTCCTTGCCCTAACACAATTTGTTAGTGTTACTATGTTACATTACTGGGATAACCGTGTTACAATAATGGTACACTTGTGTTATTTCGATTGTAATTCTCTGTTTCTCTATGGTTAGTTAAGTTTTATATAAATTATTTTAATGTAACACATACTCCTGCCGTCCCGTTTCATTTGTTTACGTTTGATTAAAATTCCTATATGAGTTTTTATGGTAACACATGAGTTTTTATTCTAACATTTAATTGTTGTTGTTGTAACATGTAATCTGTGTGAAACTTCAATTTCGAATTTTTAGTTTCAAATGAAGTCACAAGCAGGTTCATCTTATCTACGTCTGTGTCATTGTAATACGATTTACTCTTATTGTAATACGTTACTTGAATTTTATTGGCATTGAAAATCTACTGCTACAAAAGACTTATTTTTTGTCTCACCTGGCATAATTTTTGCCGTTGATAGGTTAGATTGTGCAATGTTGAGTGCAGATAATCGAGTTATTCATAATTGGTTGCTGAGTTTATTTTTGCTTTTTGTGCATAATTGTCTCAAGTGTATTGATTGTCTCAGCTCTTTTGGAATGAACATGTTCATATTGAGGATCTGTGTAAGATTTTTCTCAAAGGCTATTAGCTCAGGGGTAGAGCAAAGTACAATTTTGTACAAAGACGTGGGTTCGAGTGTCAGATAGCCTACTTTTTGTCATACCTTGCGTCTCAATTGAATAACCAATGTTTGTGTGTAGCGATTTAATAACTAATGCTACTATATTTAATAGTTAGTGTTACTTCATAGTGTAACTTGTGTTAAATAAATAACTAATATTACTTGATTGAATAACTAATGTTACTTTTCTGCTTAATTTGTGTTACTCTATAGAATAACTAGTGTTACTTTATTGAATAGCTTGGGTTATTCTGTTGAAAAATTAATGTTACTATGCCGAGTAACAGTAGTTAATTGCATAAGATATACTATAATTTGTGATTGACTAACTAGTGTAACGTGTAACCAGTGTTACTATATTAGGTACCAATGTTACTCCATATAGTGTATTAATTAATCTTACTGCAACAAAATTATATAACAAGTGGTAATCCGTATATAGAATAACTAATGGTAAAATAATCACTGTATTATTAATAGAGCCCACTGCGAAGAAATTTACATTACTGAATTGTTGTATAACTCAATAACCCTTCTAAACAAAGTATCATTATCGCATTATCATCTCAACCAGAAGAGGTAAAAAAGTTGTGATTTAATTTTGAGAGCAATTTTTCGAATTTAAATATGCTATTCATCCATAAACATGCCATTTAAAACATGTGGTAATACAGAAAATGTCCTTGTCGCCCTTACATGAGTGAGAAACAGACCATTTTACAGCAGCATTCAAAATCTGACCTGGCTTACAGGCGTGATAGCTCCTAACTACGAATGAGTTGGGGTGCCCCACTGCTACCAAATGAAAGCTAGATGAGTTAGCTTTCACCTACAATAAGAATCACCCCAAAATCTTGCCTGGTTTGGGAGATATGAGCATTTTAGTGATAGCAGGTCACTGATGACCTTTTCTGTAATAGTTCAGCAACTAAGGGCATATTGCAGATGTCATACATTTCGGATCGGGTGGAATTAGGAGACCCACGAGTAGCCAAATTGAAGAGCTAAATGATTTGGCTATCATCTATAATTGGAATCAAGTAAGAACAAGGCATGAATTGAGAGATATAAGGATTTGAGTAAGTTCAGGTCAAATTTGTGCTGTAGAGCATTCTCTTGCAAGGTTTGTTAGCAGTGGCTATAACTCGAGCTATAAATCTTACATCGATCTGATTCTAACTCTCCCTCATAGCCAGGTGTTCGAGCTTTCCATGCATATAAGGATCATAGGATTTAGATGAGTAGAACTCGAGATATAAAGCTTTGAACACAGCTTTTCTACAAGTGGTCTGGCAGAATGTTGTTTAAGCTCCGTGTTGCTTCTAGTGGTTTTTTTTAGCGTGACAGTCATTAGGACAGATCCTTTGAGAGTGCTTGATTCCTTCAGAAGGTTATGTTTTGATGAACGAAAGATCCTTACCCTTAGCTCTTGCTGTATATTGTAAATAATGTTACTTTATACAATAATTAGTGTGACGATATATAATAACTAGTGTTATTCCATAAAACAAGGAGTGTGACACTTATCTCATGATTTGAGTCGTATGATTAATTAGTTGAGTCGTGGAGCATTATAGTTTAAAATACATGCTGCATTATTCATCTATGTGGGGCTCGAACCCGCATCTTGTGCAACAGTTAGTCTTGCTGAAGACGGGTCAGAGCAAGTGACGGGTAATGCCACTCACAAAACGGATAGGGGGGACAAGGTGGGGGCACCCCCATGTGCTTCCCTATCTCCTCTATTTGGGTCATTTGTGAGAGGAAATGGTATCCGTCACTCCAAAGTGACGGATACGTGCCGTCTTCAATGAGATTTTGTGCTTGTGCAATGGCACAAAGCTCTTCCTTTTGAGCTACTAGATGACCGTAAACGTAATTGTAATGCTCTTAAACACAAAACCAAACAACATAAAACCAAGAACCAGGTTGGTTTACCGTTACTGCACTTTTACAAGCAACGTTAATTATACCTTAGTACCTCTCAAAGGAAGGGGAGTGAAAAGTCATGTCAAAAGAAGGGGATAAAGTATTAAATGAGTAATATTACTCCACATAATTAACAATCTGCATGTGCCATTGCTGTTGCCTGCTGGAGTCCTAGTCATTAATGATATGACTGTCATGAGCAACTTTCATCACTCAACTAGAATTGCATTTATAACAAACAAAAGCATATTTTCTCAATAAGACGTGTTGTGGAAACACGAGAAAGACAAGCAACAATGCCAGAAAACAACATTCACGGATTACTCTAAAATAGTCACCAAAACAATGATATAGGCATGAACATTCTAATTGATAACAGTATAGCTGGCCGTTATTCTCCTCATCATTACACAAATGTAACCTAATCTACTTGACCAAAAACAGACTGCAACTAACCTGATCTTCATATGACATTGACATAGAAACCAACATCGTAACACAACTAATCTCTTATTATAACATAATGAAAACCATAATCGCAACATGGCGAAACCATTATCATAACACAATTAAACCGTTATTGTAACACGATTAAACCATTTTAGTAACACAGGTAAACCATTAATAATGTAACACAATTAAACTGTAATTGTGAAACGATTAAAAAATTATTGTAACACAAATAAAATTGATGCAAATGTAAATAATTGCATCATTTACTATTAAGTCATAGCTAAAAAGCAATAATTGAGTACTCGAAACATGAATTCACAAGGTTTCACACATGTCATCCTCTTGAAATCAAATATTCTAGATAATTATACATTGAAAATATGTGTCGCTGATTAGAATGCAATTTAAACCAAATTTCTAGCTTAATTCCAGCAAAATAGCACTTATTTTCTCACAAAAATTACAAAATCATCAAATCAACAACAATCAAGCTCAAAAGCCTCAATCACATCCAGCAATAAGCAAACCAAAGCATATTATTTGACCTAATTTCGATCTCGGTTCACTTTCAAATTTGACCTAATTTTTATCGTCATTTAACTGGAATCAACAACAAATTAAGTAATTCGTACCTAAATTCAGTAATTCACACTTAACTTCATGTAGGTTGTAGTTTTGATCGATCTATTGCTGCTGCCGACTATCGTTGTAGGATTTCGAAGTCAATTTGTGAGAAGGGTTGAGAGACGATTGAGAGAAGAGGGGAGCAGAGAGAACGTGACGAATGGAATAAATAAATAAATAAATTCTATTTTTGGTAGATAAATTACGCTTAAAGCCTTACAAGCACGCACTCAATCTTGGCCGTTGATGACTTAGATCTGACGGTCCAGACTTGGACGCAGGACTCATTTAAGATGGGTGGACTCTCTTGATCCTATATATATATATATATATATATATATATATATATATATATATATTGAGGCGGGTTCAGTGCAGATTTAACTAACGTATTTAACGTGCATTTAACTAGCTTAATAAAGCAGTTTTTTTTTTTTTTTTTTTTTTTTTTTTTTTTTTTTTTTTTTCAGATACACTTTATCTACTTACCATATACACCTCTCATTCAGATACATCTTATAACATATCTAGATACATTTTTTCTACACTACAATTCTAGATTCACTTTTACACTTTTTTTAACACTATTTTTTTTTTGAAGGTTTAAGACTAACTCTTAGATACATTTTGTACTATTTCCGGATACATTTTATATTTTTTTTTTTTTTGGTGAAATGTGAGAATATATATATCAAAGGACAAAAAATGTCAAATTTACAACCGACAAAACTATAAAAAGTATTAACAGAAGCCGTTAATACTCAAATAGCTCAAATCAAAACAACAAGTATGCAAAGAAAACTTAGCCTATCCAGACTGCTGCCCAACAATAGAGTGTACACAACCCCATTTAGTAAGCCATTCTCGTTCTCCTCTCTGCATATTCCTTCCAACCATGCTCTTGATTCTATGCTTAGCTTCCTTTATCATACGCTCCGCAAGGCTAGCTGGCCTTACCAACACTCCATTCATTCGTGCATTGTTCTCTCTCTCACGATGGATGTAGTAAGAATGAAGCGGCCCCATATCATAGCATGAGCCTGAGATTTCACTCCCATTCTCCCTGTAGCATTCATGTTGACATCTATTTTGAACCCGCGCCAGGTTTCTATACACTCGCAGCAGAAATTGCTCATCGTAGTTACTGATTAAAGAACAGATGCTCCACAGTTTCATCAAGATCTTCACAAATGCAAAGCAAGTCTTCTCCCGACAAGATCCAATTCTATGCAACTTTTCTCGACATTGAGACCTTTATTCATATAGAGCCAGGTAATAATAGCATGTTTTGCTATATTCCATTTGTTCCAAACTCGAGCAGAGACCAGTCTTTCTTAGGTCGTGTATGTCTTAGCCATTCATATCCCCGCCTAATCGTGTATCCGATTATGTCGGGCGTCCATCGATTGTCTATATATGCGTCTTCATCAATTCTTTCACTTTGCAAATTTGTTTCCAAGCCAAGCAAAGATCGGCAGGTGGTTTATAGTTATGCCAGTCCCCATTTTTCAGATAAATTTGGTTGATCCATCTAATCCAGAGCCTGTCAGCCTTCCCATAAATCCAGTCCACTAATTTAGCTATAATAGCTATATTCCAAGTTTCTGCCTTTTTGATCCCTAGGCCTCCCTTCTCCTTTGGTAGAGTAACTGTGTCCCAAGCAATCAGGGGGACCCTATGGTAGTCAGAGCTCCCATCCCAAAGGAAATTTCTACATATAGCTTCAATTCGTTTGATCACAGCTTTAGGGATAAGGAATATACCAGCCCAATATGAATAAAGAGTATTCAAGACTGAGTTGATAAGCACAATTCTCCCTGCATAGGATAACTTTTTTGCACCCAAGCTTCGAATTCTATTGACCATCTTCTCAGTCAGGATGTTGCATTCTTTTTTGGTGAGTTTCCCAGCTTGTATTGGTACTCCAAGATATCTGAAAGGCATGCTACCCTCAACAAACCCAGTGACTTGCTGGATGTCATTTTTAAGCTCTTGTGTAACTCCATTGAAGTACACTTCTGATTTAGTATTATTCATGACCAATCCAGAAGCCTTAGAGAATGAGGAGAAAGCTCTAATCATCAGCATAATAGAGTGAGTATTGCCCTTACAAAACATTAGTAAATCATCTGCAAACATTAAGTGATTCAACTTGATGCCTTTGCAAAGTGGGTGGTATTGAAAAGGCCATATGGCAGTAGCATAGTTTATCATTCTAGTGAGATACTCCATGCACATTGTGAATATAAGTGGAGATATAGGGTCTCCTTTTCTGAGTCCTCCCTTACCTTTGAAGTATCCAAAAGAACTACCATTTAGACATAGGGAGAAAGATGTAGATTGCACACAAGCCATGACCCTATGAGTAAAATTTTCAGGGAATCCCATTTTCTGAAATAATTGCTCCACAAACCCCCACTCAACAGTGTCATAAGCCTTCTGCAAGTCAATTTTGAAGAGGCACCTAGGTGATACTGCCTTCCTGTTGTATAGCTTCACTATGTCAGGGAATTGAAGCTGGCTCTCTTCATACTTCCTATCTGAGTATGACTGACAATACATGGACTGTGGTCAAACAGTCCAGCAGGATGAAAGTGAGCAGTCATATCAGGGAATTGGTCCCCCCACTCTTGATTTATCATGAACCTATCAAGTCTACTATACACTCTTGTCTGAGGCTCTTGCTTATTAGTCCAGGTATAGTAAGCACCAGTTGTAGGTATATCAGTCATGCCACAGGTTGCTATACAATCAATAAAATCATCCATATCACTTTGCTTGGTCTGTCCACCCAATCTTTCAGCAGGATTAATCACTGTATTAAAATCCCCTGCCCAAGCCCAAGGGCCTAAACACTGAGTCTGAATCTGCTTCAGATGCTGCCATAAGACTTTCCTATCTTGTACATCATTAAAAGCATAAATCATAGTCAAATGAAAGGACTGCAGGGTAATTCTGGAAGTAACCTTAGCATGGATGAATTGTGCATCATAAGCTTGCACTTGCACATCAAATAAACTAGGTCTCCATAAAAGCCAAACTCTTCCTCCCTTATGATAGTTACTATTGGTAGTAACACTCCATCCGTCCAGCATAGATGAGGAAATATTATGAACATTCTTACTATTTATTTTGGTTTCCAGGAAACCAAACAATCCTACATTATTATTGTGAATAAACCATTTAATAAACTTTTGCTTATTTACATTATTCAAACCTCGCACATTCCAAAATCCTAGATTATGCATTATTATCAGGGGGTTCAGGAGTTAAGTTACCAATTTGTGCACTCCCAGTTTCTGGGGTATTTTCATTTATAAGAAATTGTCCATCGATAGGAACAGGAGTGCTAATCACCACAGTGGCACTAGTGCTTCCCTTCTCCATAACCGGGGTGACAGGAGTAGGGCTACCAGTCTTTTCTTGTCTTTGAGGCTGCTGATCAGTCTTAAGTTTCACAGGTTTCCAAATTTTCTGAATATGCAGTGGTTTCTTTCCAGTGGGGGGAGCATTCTTTCTGCGATTCGACTCTCATGACCAATGCCATTACATTTATCGCATAAAGAAGGCTTCCATTCATATTCAATGTTTGAGCTATCATCTTCCCTCTTCATCAAGGAACTTCACTTTGTTAGGGAACTTTTTCCAACAGATTAACTCTACCATAACCCTGGCAAATCGATCCCTGGTCTTATCGTGATAGCCCGACCGCTTCCGATACTTTCCTACCAGTCCAGCTATAATAGGCAGGCATTTACCCCAGAAACGCAGAGGCAGTTCATGAATTCTTATCCATGCAGGGACATTTTTAATATCTTCCTTTGTAAGTTCCACATTCACATTCCATGGCCTCACTATCAGTGGTTTATTATCAAACATAAAGTGCCCAGCCTTGAGAACGTCATCCTTGTCCTTTGTTTCCTTAAACCTGACAAGGAAAATTCCATTTGGCATAAAAGAGACTTTATCAATGTTGTGCTTTTGCCAAATTCGACGAATATATAGTACCTCCCAAGGAGGATTAGCACCCAGCACAAAGCAGTAGACTGCTTTATTCCAATACTCAATCTCATCATGTGTGTCCTCCTTTGTGAACTGGACTAGATTAATATCATTCTCATCATCCTCTTCCTCTACTACTGTTTTCTTTCCCCGTTTGGTAATCCATATGTTGTTTTCAACAACTGGTTCCTCTTCATCATCTTCAAAGGACAGTCCAGGGATTCCATGCACTTCTTGTGTGCTAACTGTTCTAGTAACATCAGTCTCAGACGGCCCCTTCTTCCTCAATTCCTGAATAGTAATACTACTTTTTCCACCAGATTTCACCTTAGTAATCCTACTAGCATGCTTGGATTTCGTTTTGTTTGATGAATTACGTGCCATAATGGTGAAATTAAGCAGAAAATTGAAGCCCTAGTTGATGTCTGCGTTATTAGCGGATACACTTTGTGTAAATTGTTACAAGTTTTAACACTAACTCTCGGATACGTTTTATATTTTTTGCGGATACATTTTATAATTTTTGCGGATACACATGACATTAATGCTAGATACACATTATAATACTTCTGGATACACACATTCATACTTCCGGATACACATCGTATTAATACCAGATACACATGATTATACTGCCGGATACACATGTATCCCGTATTAATACGGTGTGTATTTGGGGTGGTATTTTGTGTATCCAATGCCACCACCATCACCGTTGCCCCCACCACCGCCACTGCCACTGATAACGACACCGCTGCCACCACCACCACCACCACTGCCAGCCTACCACCACCACCACCATCACTGTCACCACCACCACCACGGTGTCAGCCACCACTACTCAGATACACAAACACAACAATCTAGATACACAAACACCAATACTAGATACACAGCCCACCACGGTATCTAGTTTGTATACCTACTGTATCCGTGTATCAATCCCACACATTGAACATCACGATCATCACCGAACCACCACCGCAGACCAAACACACACCACGACAAAATTACGACGCCGGTAAGGACGGTTTCAGACTCTAGAATTTCAGATCTGAATACTAGATTTACAAATTGGAAGTAAAATACTAGATTCACAAATTTCAGATCTGTCAATCTGTGGGTAAAGATTTGATTTGTGGATGTAGGAATTGAAAAATATAAGAAAAGGAGAGGAGAGATGCAACCATAGATAGAAAAAATGTGTGGAAAACAAAGACACAGACGATTTCAATGAAAGATAAGGATAGAACAAAGAGAGATGCCTTTACTTTCTTTGTCCCGCTTTTCCACTCCTATGGCTGCAAACCAAATCTGCACTCCTTTAATTAATTAAAAAACTAAACTATTTACTCCCTGGGCTAATAATTCAATTCTTCTTCTTCTAATTCTATTCTCTGGGTCAACCCATAATATAAACATCACAAAAACTGTCCAACCGCAAACATTCAAGTCAGATAACCCGATAACCGATAACCGATAACCGATAACCAGCGAGTCAGCGATTTGGTTATTAGAGAGCCACTGCGCACTTCACATCAACACCCACGATTACACCACCATCACCACAACTACCTTATCGTCTTTCTACCTTCGATGCCCCACCAAATACGCCATTAAAGAGCCAAATCAACAAACAAATCGCCAGATCTACAGGAAATGACGAAAACAAATCGCCTGAACCGAATTCGTCAATCGTCGACCACCACGTTATCATCGACCAGCAAACATCTTGCTGTTCCCCAACACCAAGACACCACCGGAGTCATTTTCGACCGACGAGGACATTTTATGACACTAAATATTCCGACTATATCGTGAATTTGATTGATTTTCTGAAAATTTACTTCAATTTGAGTAGATCTACGATATACCTCACCAAATTTGGAAAAATGAAGGAAACCATCAATGTCGGTGATACCACCAGCGGTGAGAGTGGTGTTTGTGTGTGAGGTAAAGAGAGAGAAGATTCTCCAGTGATGACGACGGTGCCGTACCGGTGATATGGTGGACCACTGGAGGGAGGCAGATGATAGACAGTGGTGGGTGGGTTAGAAAGAAGATCTGAGAAAGAGTATTGTTGTTGTGTTAGAAAGTAAATGACAAAATAGTGGAGTGCCTGAGTTATAAATAGCGCGTGTGTTTTTACCTAAGGTTTTTAAGTCAGTTCGTACGGTTCGTAACTTAATTTGGTTCGTACGAGGATCCCGATTATATATATATATATATATATATATATATATATATATATATATATATATATATATATATATATATATATATATATATATATATATATATATATATATATATAGAGGCGGGATCTCGTGAGTTTGGTTCTTACGGTGAGTTGTGAGTTTGGAAAATCTCAGCCACTAGATTAAAAGAAACCAAGGGCTGAAATTAAATCTAATATTAATAAGAACACCTGGCAGCTTGAATGTCAAAACAAACACACTTATGCTCCTCTTTACAAACCCAGAAAAACCTCCTCAAAATCTCAGTAAATTCACGCAAAAACAATGTTGTCTTCTCAATTGAACCAATTTTTCGATTAATTTCAACAATTATGCATTAGATCTATTAAAAATGTTTATTTTCGACAAATTGTCCAGCAACATTTTTGCGTAACTTGTCTAGCAACATAGATACATTTTTGCCAAGCCAATCATTCATACAAATTTGAAATTGTTCATGAGGAGATTCACAATTAATCGCCTCGCCTAAGGAGTCAATCTGGGATTCACCATTGATTGTAAAAATCATCTGCCTTTAGATTGCTGGATTTCAATGGAAATACTCACTCCAATCCAATCGAATATTTGAGACCATTAGGTTGTCTTAATTTTGGTAATAATTAGTTAAATTTGAGCGCTTTTGTTGATTTTTTGAACTGTGATGGTTGTTTCGGGTTAGCGAGTGGTGGTAGTTTCGGTTGTGCTAGAGATGGGATAATCTACGAGGATGATGTGTAATCTATTGAAGGGGATGAGGGTATGGATTATGGGACTAATTTGAGTTGAATTGAGGATTAGGACTTTGAGATAAATTAGAGGTAAATAAATTATAGGGAGGAGATATAACAATGGAGGTTTTACCGTGTAATTGGAAAAGGAAGGAGATGAAGCTTAGTATAAGAAGGCAAGTGAGATCCGCGCGTTAAGTGTTACCTGCTACTCCAAGTTAAAAACGGGACAATTCTATTAAAAGAAGAGGAGTATAATAGTTAAGTATATTTCTAGTTAAATGATAGTTTGGATTATTTTGAGAAGAACTATAATAGTTTGGAGTATTCCTATTAAATAACCCTAATTTTTATTGAAAGCTGTCACTTATATATTATTAGCAGCTAGTCTTGCTTGTGACGGGATTATCCCGTCACAAGCTTGTGACCTCTCACAAAAAGGGAGGGGACAAGGTGGGGCACCCCCATGTGCTTTCCACTCACTTCTCAATGGTCATTTTGTGAGAGGAAACGGTAGCCGTCACTCACTTGTGACGAATAATGTCCGTCACAAAGTGAGAATTTGTGTATTAGAATAACATGAAAATATTTTCATGTCAATATGTGCATTTGCATATGGTTGCTGACCAAGTAAGATCCCTTGTCATTGTCTTGTTTTCTTTTAATGATCACCTACTCTCAGTTATCAAGAAGCTGCCTTTAATCGGAATGCGGGAATTGCTTATATTCAACCCCATGGTGAAAACGATGTGCGGAAATTTGAACAGTGGTACCCTCTTATTTTTTGAATTTCTACGCAATAATTTTTAAAAATATGACACACGGACGGATCACGTTTAAAGAAAAAAAATTGCGTGAGATTTTTCTAACTTGTTACACCATTAATATACTTAAGCCTCGTTTGATTTGGAAAAATGAGAGATATTTGGTTAGTCTAAATCTTGAGATTTTATTTTTCCCATGAATTAAAGTAGTAAAAAAAAAAATCAAAGTGACACCAGAACAACATCAAAATAACAGCAGAATAATAGTAGAATAACAGCACAATAACATGTGGTAAAAAAAAAAAAATCAAAGTCGTAAAAAAAAATTAAAGTGACACCGGAATAACATCACAATAACACCAGAATAACAGCACAATAACATGCGGTAAAAAAAAGTAAAAAAATCAAAGTCGTAAAAAAAATCAAATGTGAAACCGTAATAACAACACAATAGTAGCAGAATAATAGTAGAATAACAGCACAATAACACGTGGTAAAAAAAAAAAAAAAACAAATTCGTAAAAAAAATTAAAGTGACAGCAGAATAACATCACAATAACAGCGGAGTAACAATAACAGCACAATAACACGTGGTAAAAAAAAGGAAAAAAAATCAAAGTCGTAAAAAAAAATCAAAAAAACAGCAGAATAACATCACAATAATAAATGGAATAACAATAACAGACAATAACATGTGGTAAAAAAAAAGAAAAAAATCAAAGTCGTTAAAAATCAAGTTAAAAAAAGCACAATAACAAACATAATAACACGAGGTAAAAAAAATAAGAGTGAAAAAAAATTCAAGCAAAAAAAAATTTGGTACAAAAAGAAAAAGAAAAAAAGGTAACATAATGAGAAAATTAGAGAAAAACATAAGAGAAAAAAAATCAAAGTTGTAAAAAAAAAGCATAATAACACGAGGTAAAAAAAAGAGAAAAAAAATTAAAGTAAAAAAAAAAAAGAGTAGCATTAGAAAAAAGAGAAAAAAAACTAAATAACAATGCCTTTATATGACAACTAAGATTAATCTTGGCCACTCATCTCTAATGTAATCTAATGGTTGAGATTCCCCCAACTCACAACTCACCATAAGAACCAAAATTACCAAATCCAATCTCTCTCTCTCTCTCTCTCTCTCTCTCTCTCTCTCTATATATATATATATATATATATATATATATATATATATATATATATATATATATATATATATAATCACTTCTATCACGTCTCACATTTCTCTCTAAAAAACCCTCCCTCCACTCACACAAACCCACCCTCACCTACCACCTAAACCACCCGACAACACCACCTACACCACCTCGACAACACCACCACGCACCTCATTCACCACCAACCACAAACCAACATTCGCCGCCCAACACCATCAGATTCGCCATCTTCTTCTCTTCTTTCTCCAATAAATTCAATAACCGAGATCTATAATTTAAATCACAAAGTTTTAGCATAAGGGATCACGACAATCACATAAACAAACAAGACAACCAGACAAGGTCAGTAACTGAGACAAGACACAACATAAACCAACAACAATCGTCAACAGAAAACAAACACAACCAATCACACACAATCATACCCACTCCAATCAATCTCCGTCACCGATCGTCCTTTGGACCAGCCCGCCCGCGTGGGGGACCGTAGCCGTTCCCACCTAAGCCCCGCTCATCATACCGAGTGATAACCCTGTCCCATTAATGTGCATATCCCCTCCCGTGGCGGGTTCCACGGAGGGCAAAATTAGGGCGTGAAGCCACTCCTGCAAGTGACTCCACTCAGCCGAGGACGCACCTCGAGAACTAGAGACAAACAAACACAGGCAACTGCAATACAACAACAATCGACATCCATTATACACCAACCAGGTACCACGTATACCCAACTACACGGTCACAACAGCAATACAACATCACACAACAACCGACACTCTAGACATTCAATAGAAGCTGAGTAGGCGAACCTACCATTAAGCGACTGCGATGATTCCATGTCCATACACGCAACAACCAGCAAACAAGCAACACCTATACACACAATATAATCATCTATTACTACCATTCTAACCCTAACTGAAAACAACAAAGATATGGATGATGATGACAACATACCAACATGAGGAAATCTGGCAAAGGACCGCTACCCGACTCAAGCTATGCACTACTAAGGCACAAGGACCTTCAAAGGTGCTATGAAAAGGCATATGGTGAAGGGAAGAGGAAAGGACGACATCTAGGTTTAGAAGAAAGAGGCGGAAATGATTTGCGGTTTTAGGAAAACACGATTATAAACCCTCGCTGAAAAGACGCTACTCGATCGAGTGCCTAACATACTCGATCGAGTGGCCCCTACTCGATCGAGTATCCAAGCTACTCGATCGAGTAGCCTCTACTCTATTGAGTACCACTCACAACTCAAGACACAAGGTAACTCTGGCACGTAATCCTAAGAACCATTACTGCTCCCAAGGTCGGTCAACGCTGGTCAACGGATCCCTAAAAGGGCGGGTATTACAATCTCCCCCTCCCCTTAAAAAGAACTTCGTCCCCGAAGTTCAACTCACCTATCCCAAAGCACAAGATATGGAAACAAGGCGACATCACTACTCCTCCGACATAGGTCACTATTCCCCAGAAATACTATCCCCCATGTCATCATCATCAACTGTCTAACACTCCATCTAGATCGACTTCTACACTCTACCACTTGAAATACCAACCTCACAACATGAACCAGCACAACCAACGACTACACTGCTGCTCACAACCCTTAGCTACGCACTACGAGATTACACTTTCACTAGTACACGACCATCAACACAAAATATGTCACATTGACACAACTATGTTACCCAACGGTATAATTCTATTCAAACGCATGCCATCATAACTATCTCTCTATGACTGCCTTTTCATAGCACCTTATTCAACCAGTACTTCAACATACAAATTACTCAACAAACAAGGAAAATAATTATAGCTCTGTACTAGAAATGTAACAAAAATGATAGAAACATTATAAACAAACAACGAAATAATTGTAATATCAACCTTTTTATTTCGCGACATTACTCTTCCCCTCTAAAAAGGAACTTCGTCCCCGAAGTTCACCACCGAATTATTACTCACATTACTTAAAGCTTACCTCTTGTCATATAACCAACACATACAATGCCCTATGGACATTACTCATTACTCACACAAACATTAATTCATAAAACCATTTGCTACTTTATTCGAACAATCAGCCACGGTTACGAATGCATGTATATATCAATTGTATATATATATAGGAAATACACAACTCCGGTGAAATATAACTAGCAGACATTAAGGATGTAAAATGAATGCAATAAGAACCAACTACTACTTGCACTATTCGTTACGGATCCACATTCAAAATCCAAACACGACTTCCAACGTATCAAATTAACGGTCCAAACATGTTACTAATCGTAAACAACCATGTTAAACATTAAAACATGCAATGATATAACCATTAAAACGATTTTGATTAACGAAATGTTCCTGTAATAGTGCCACTCGATCGAGTATATAGGGTGCTCGATCGAGATGGCCCTACTCGATCGAGTGTCTTAGCTACTCGATCGAGTAGCCTTAAATCAGAATACTCCATCCTCGTCACACCTACAGCTACTCAACCGAGTGAGGGGCACTCTGTCGAGTGGCCACAGGTCAAAATCCTCGAAATCTTCCTGTCATAACACAATATATATATATATATATATATATATATGTATATATATATATATATATATATATATATATATATATATATATATGTATATATATATATATATATATATATATATATATATATATATATATAAAATGTCACACAAGCGCGAGTCGGGATGACAACCCGACCCCCAAAATCCTGCAAACAAGTTTAATCTAAACAAGTACGGCCTTATGGCCATCCATACAAACCAAATGTAAGAAGTACGAACCGAAAAATAAAGGTTACTAACATCCAACATAACCAAAAACCATAATCAAAGAGAAAGAAACGGAGTATCACTCCTGCTGCTGCTGCTCCTCCATCATCTCATCCCCAGCTCCGTCCCCTCCCGAGGTGCTTGCTTCTGATGACCCAAAACCCGCTTCGACCCCTGCTCTAGCTCCTGGACTCTCATACCATGGGGTCAAACCGCCGAAAGCAAAAGACTGTGGTGTCCCCCATGTTGCCATGTCCACTCCATAGGAGTGGAAAACCCCACTGTAGTCTCCAACCCCGCTCCACCACACTGGGTGTGGTCCCTCGGTCCCAATACCCTGAGCATATGACATCTCATGCATGTTTCGGAGCGTCAAGGTAGAGGACACTCTCTCTGCCAAGTAGCTCGAACGTGGCTCCGGGGTATCAAGGTAGGGGTACCAAGGAAATGGGTACTGAGGTGGTGCTGCTGGCTGTGGCTGGGTCTCAGCCGTCCTCTCCCTCACACGACGTGGTCCCCTCCCTAGCCTGGGTCTATCCTCCGCCGCTCTCACATTCTCCCCCTTCCTCGGCTCGGGCATAACCTGAAGGATCGTGTCGTCAATGAGGTATGTCTGACCCTGCCGAGGTACATCATCCTCCTCCTCATCGGAGTCAACAACTACCACCACTGGGTCTAACGGCTCCATCGGTGGAAGGTGCTCAGGGGCCAGTATTCTCATCCAGCTCATACCCCACACCCTCCAAGCTAGGCTACCATTCGGCAAGGTTATCAACCATTTCAGGTCGAGGTAGTAATCTCTGTCCATGGTAGGCACTGGAGTGGCTAGAGGAACGTACTCAGAAGAAGCCTCAAAGAAAGTTAGCTTTTCAGCCAACCGAGTGGCAAAAGCACCACAACTCAAGTACCGAGTGGTAGAAGAAGCCATCAAAGCAAGGCTGGCATAGACAATGGCAGGAGCATTAAAGACCACCTTCTCGGTCCGCTCCGGGTTAAGATAAGCCATCAAAAGCAATAACTCGTGAGAGTTTAACTTACTCATATCAGGCCGCTCATAAAGAAGATTCAATATGGAACGAAGTAAGATCCTCAAAGTGACATGCTGCACATCATTAATCAACATATTGCTGGCGGTGGGGGCTGACTTCCCAGTAAGGTAAGGCATAAGGCGGCAAACCCCGCACTCAACTGGAATCTCGCGGATGGATCCCTTGGGAGGCTTAGCCAAACCAAGGTGAGAAGCAAAGAGGTCCATGGTAGTTAACACAAAACTCGTGTTCATAAGACAGAATTGGACAGACTGCTCATTCGGCTCGTATTTAAATGAGCTCATGAACTCCAAAGTCAGGAAGGCATAGGAATGTTTCCTTAAACGATACAGCCCCGTGAACCCCAAGGTCTCAAAAATGTGACAAACATCCGTCTCAATCCCCAGGTCATCTAGAAGTGTGGTGTCCATACAACGAGTGGGTCTCATCTTCCGGGCCTGCAAAGCTACAAACCTCTCTCTGCTTATAGTCCACAAAGACTACTGAAGGGTACTCCGGTACAGATGGTACTACTGGTCCACTACCCTCCCCAATCTCGGGCTGAGAAGCCCTTCCTCTCTTACTTTGACGAGTTCCCAGGTTTAGTCTCGACATCTGTTTCAGCATACAGTTTAAACATACTTACATAGGCACTCAAAACATGTTGGCTTTGGCTTATAGGAAGCATGTGTTGAGATTGCATGGAGTGCCTAAGGAGATAGTATCTGACAGAGATGCGAGGTTTATCTCAAGGTTTTGGAAAGAGTTGCAGAAATCTTTGGGAACAACTTTGAAGATGAGTACATCATTTCATCCTGCGACAGACGGTCAGACTGAGAGAACAATCAAGACTCTTGAGGATATGTTACGAGCTTGTGTGATGGATTTTGGTGGTAGCTGGGAACAAAGATTAGATTTGATTGAGTTTTCTTACAACAACAGCTATCACACCAGTATTGGCATGGCACCGTTTGAGGCTTTATATGGGAGGAGATGTCGGAGTCCGATTTGTTGGGACGACAGTGCCGAGGCAGTGGTTCTAGGAGCAGAGATGGTACATGAGATGGTTGAGCATATTAAGATGATCAGGGAAAGGATGAGAGCGGCTCAGGATAGGCAAAAGAGTTATGCAGATCTAAATCGCCGGGATATAGAGTTTCAGGTTGGGGACAAGGTTTTTCTGAAAGTGTCTCCTATGAGTGGGGTTATGAGATTTGGGAAGAAAGGCAAGTTGAGTCAGAAGTTCATAGGACCTTATGAGATCTTAGACCGGGTTGGAGAGGTTGCTTATCGTTTGGCTTTACCAACTGCTTTGGAGAAAGTGCATAATGTGTTTCATGTATCTCAGCTGCGGAAGTATGTGAGTGACCCATCACATGTGTTAGAGGCAGAGAGCATAGAGCTAGATGAGTCCTTGTCTTATCTTGAGGTGCCTAAGCAGATTCTTGACCGGAAGGTTAGGAAGACTAGGAGTGGTGAGACAGTTTTGCTTAAGATCCTTTGGTCTAATCATGAGGTAGAAGAACCTACATGAGAGGCAGATGAGGCCATGAGAGAGAGTTACCCTTTCCTTTTTTATCAGGTATGTATGGTTACGGAGACGTAACTTTGTTTCTTGTAGGGGGGTAGGAGATGATCGCAAAGAGTTTTTACACCTTTTTTTTGTGTTGTGTCGGTATGTTTTGTAGTGGTTTGAGTCGAGTTGAGTTGGTTGGTAGCATGTTTTTATGTTGAGTTTTATGTTGGTTGTTGTGTCGGGAGTGTTATAGTATGTCTTTTCTTTGTTGGGGTTTGAACTTCGGGGACGAAGTTCTTTTTAAGGAGGGAAGACTGTAATACTACGGTTTTATGAGTCTCTGGGTACTCTATCGAGTGGGCCTTACTCTATCGAGTAAGGGTGTTTTGGTTTTTTAAAACAGTGTTCTGTTTGTAGGGTACTCGATCGAGTAGCCTTGGTATATCGAGTAGGGGGCACTCGATCGAGTACGTTAGTTGCTCGATCGAGTGGCTCGGTTTACGGGTAATGTTTTGTCGGGTTTTGTTAATAATGCGAATAGATATATATAACTTTCCGTCATCATCACTAAACACTTTTATTAAACCTAATCACTTCAAAAGAGATTTCAAACTACGTTCTTCGCATCTTTCGCATTATTGACAAATCCCGGAGCTTGAGAGGTCGGAATTCATCATCCTTTACATTCTTGTGATCCTTGCATTGAGGGTAAGATCTACGTACCGATTTTATAGTATTTTATTAAGTTTGTTTAAACTCTAATTTGGGGGTTTGGGGGTTTTGTTGTCTTTTATGATTGTTAGTAATTGTATGATCATATGTTAGGAGGAGGATTCGTAGAGGAGGCTTTTTGATAACAGCTGTTGAGATCGTCTGATTGTATTGCATTCCACGTAGGGTTTCCCTACTCAGTATTAGTCACATGATGTGTTGGTTGTGCTTTGTGATTGTTGAGTTTTATCGTACGAGTATTGTGATAGTTTTTGGGTTTGATTGCTGATTAGTAGTTGTGATTGATTGTATCTGTCTGTGTTTTTCGGGGTGCGTCCCTGGCTGAGTGGAGTCACTTGCGGGAGTGGCTTCATGCCCATGATTCGCCTTCTGTGGAACCCGCCACACAAGGGATGTGCACATTAATGGATTTGGGTTATTCGCTCGACGGAGATGAGCGGGGCTTAGGTGGGAACGGCCGCGGTCCCCCACTGGCGGCGAGGAGTAACCTGTTGCGATGGGTACTCTGGCAGGGCTACACACTTTAGTGTGTAGTCAGTATTGTGGAGTTGGTGATGGAGTTCGGGGTATATCTGTGACGATTGAGCTGTATTGTGTGTTGTTTTATTGAGTTATGTAAATTGTGTGATTAGTACTGACCCCGTGTAATTGTTTTAAAAACTGTGGTGATCCATTCGGGGATGGTGAGCAGTTGTTGAGCAGGTATGAGTCGAGATATATGGGATAGCTGGGATGTGTCGCCACCAGATGATAGAGTCTTCCGCTGTAGTTTTGATAGTTTTTAGACAAATGTTTTGAGATCATGTAAACCGTATTTTGGCAGTTGGTTTTGGATTGTATTTACTCACTTAAACTTTATACTATTTAAACGTTGTTTCTTTATTGTCTTTTGATTATCATTGCCTCGGGAAATCGAGATGGTGACAGCTTTATACCTGAGTGGTCCTGGTAAGGCACTTGGAGTATGAGGTGTCACAGTAAGTCTTTTTTTTTTAGATCTTTTTATTTGGTTTGTTGGTGGTGATTGGAGAAGGTGCGGCTGGTGGAGTAGCTTTTGGTGGTGGTGGGTTAGAATGGAGGGAGGTCGTACATGGTGGAGTGGTTGTCGGTTGTTGGCATATGCTATTGTTGACAGTGGTGGTTGTGGTTGGATGAGGTGGTGGTGATGCGGCTAGAGGAGATAACGGGTGACGGTGGGCTGCGGTGGGGTGGTGGATGTAGGGAGGGTGATGGTGGGTGTTAGGGTTATTTTTTTTTCTTTTTAAAAATCTAAAACCTAGATCTGGTTTTTTGTGGTGGGTGGTTGTGGTGGTTGGCGATGTTGATGTTGTGGGAAATAAAGGTACACCCATGAAAGACCAAATTTACACTTCTGAAGGACCAAAGTTACACTTCTAAATGACCAAAGTTACACTCGTAAAGTACCATAGTTACACTAAATTACATATACTTGGCTAAAATTACATAAATTAAAATTTTATATACAAATTGACCCCAAAAGTCTAAATTTAAACTCTTAAAATATCAAAGTTACTCGTAAAACAGCAAAGTTACACTTGTAAAATGTTAAAAATTATATAAATCCAAATTTTTATATAAAAAATCGCCTTAAAAAATTAAAGTTACACTCATACAACATCAAAGTTACACTTATATATATATATATATATATATATATATATATATATATATATATATATATATATATACATATATATATATCTAAAAGTCAAAAGTCAAATCACGGACAGTCAATAGTTACACTCATCAAACATCAAAGTTACACTTAGGTAGTGTGTGGCTGAGAAGAGGACTCAAGGACTCAAAAAATATGGTGGACTCGATTGATTTTTTCTCTCTCTCTCTCTCTCTCTCTCTCTCTCTCTCTCTATATATATATATATATATATATATATATATATATATATATATATATATTATGATCAAGTGAGTCCTTCAAGTATTTTTGAGTCCATCAGCTTATTAAGGGCCCTTAAATGAAGAGAATGGATGTCATAGATTAAACCCCAAAAAAGGTGTTTAATGGCTAATCTATACACTCTCCTCCCCTCACTAATCCACCTTAATTAATTAATCACTAATTCACTATATATTTTTTTTCCCTCTCACCCACTTCTCTCGCATCTCACACATTTCACTTCCCTCCTCTCTCAAAAACTCCAATAAATCAAAAACCCGAAAAAACCAAATAAATCAAAAACCCAAAAAACCGAAATAAATTACACACTCCTCTCTTACTCATTCACCACCACCCCAACCGACACCACCCCGCACCACCCACCACCACCACCACCCCACCTATAACAATCTTACCCGCCAACGTCGAAATACAACGCTAATAAGATGGGATGTGAACCATTAGGCCCATTATTTGTCCTCACTTAAGCCCAAAAGCACAAGGCCTTGTTATTAAGTTGTGGATGGAAGCCCTTATAAATATTTCATAAGCCACTCAATTTTAGGATGTGGGACAACTTCCTTCTCAATCTCTTGGGGTGTTACAAACTTCCCACTTAAATAACACAACGTCCCAATTGTGCCCGGAGGTTGAACGCAACCAAGCCCAGAATCCTCCCCAACTTGGTGGGTGACCCTGGTACTCCTGCCCACAGGATCACCACACGGTCGCAGGGTTGCTCTGATACCATATTTAACAATCCGACCCGCCAACGTCATAACACAACCCCAATAAGATGGAACGTGTACCTTTGAGCCCATTATTTGTCCTCACTTAAGCCCAAAAGCACAAGGCCTTGTTACTAAGTGGTGGATGGAAGACCTTATAAATATTTCATAAGCCACTCAATTTCAGAATGTGGGACAACTTACCATTCAATCTCTTGGGGTGTTACACCACCACCACCGCCTACCCCTACACCACGATCTCGTTTTTTTTTTTTCATTTTTCGTGTTAATTTTGATGATTTGGGTCATTTTTTTTATATTTGCTTATTTTTGTTAGTTTTTATTTTATTTATATATGTAATCTCGTGTTGTTATTTATTTTCTCAAATCTCGTCTTTTTATAAATTTATTTTTCAGATTTCAAGTTTTCAAATCTGGTTTTTAATTGTTGAGATCCTTTTATTTTGATCTTAGATCTACTAAATAGATCTCAAATATTTTGTTGATTTTAATCTTAAATCTACAAAATAAGTATATTTTTGAAAAAATAATTATATATTCTCGTTTTTTTGGTGAAAAATAGTCGTTGTTATTTTGGTTGTTGAGTTGGTGTTAGTGGTTAGGGCGGTGGTGGTTGTTGGTAGACTGGCTAAAGTTACAGCCTCAACGAACTCAAGTTACTCAGTAAAGTAAAGTTACACTCACAAAAAGACTAAGGGGGCAAAAAAGAAGAGTTGCATGCATCCTCTATTAAAGTTACATTCTTTCCGATTAAAGTTACACCTCTGATTGTTAAGGTTACATAGACATTTGACTAATGTCACACCCATAAAACAATAAATTTACAAAAATTGAATAATTTCAAATTTATATATTTAAAATCACATCTAACTTCAATTGAGTGTGTAATACCCCATATTTTAGGACTTGGTCAATGGTTAGTCAACGGCGGAAATGTCGAAATGTGATTTATAAATTATATTTCAAAATATGTATTATTATATTTATTAATTAAATAATTATGTTGTAAGACGGAATTAAATAATTAAATAATGGTTGAGTCGGGATTTTGACACACACTGTGTAATAGAGCGTGTTTAATAATAATAATAATAATAATAATAATAATAATAATAATAATAATAATAATAATAATAATAATAATAATAATAATAATAATAATAACAATAATAATAATAATAATAATAATAAATTATTATTATTATTATTATTATTATTATTATTATTATTATTATTATTATTATTCATGTTTCTCCTCCCAGGGTTGCTGTAAAGCACTCAGAATGCAGTGTACTAGGGAAGCCTCCTGAACCTGGTGATCCTAATCCTCCTCTGAACTCTACCTGCCCTGGTGTCTTATATCCTAACAGATATGATGTTTTGGCTATTCTTCCTGCAGATGAATTAGTGGATGGTTCTATTGTGGAGGCCCCTCTGATATCTTTTTAACATGATTATCTCTACCTGGAATATCTGAGGTTTCAATAAGGTAGCTAAACATTTAGAGGTTCTTAATTTTCTGAAAACCAATAAAATTGATGTTCTTGGTCTCTTGGAAACCAGGGTTAAGATTAATAAATCTACCAGGCTTTTGAGAACTAAATTTGGAAGGTTCCATCATTTTTGTAACTACAATAGTCATTATAATGGTAGGATTTGGCTTCTCTGGGACTCTTCTACTACTCTTGTCACTATAATCCAGGCTCATGCTCAGTTTATCCATTGTCACATCCATCATCTTATTACTAGTAGGAAATTTCATCTTTTTGTGGTTTATGGAAGCAATTCTGCTTCTGTTAGAAGTGATCTTTGGTCTAGGTTGTCCTCTCTGGCTGCTCAAGTGGGACCATGGGTTGTTATGGGGGATTTTAACATCATCAGAAGTCCCAGGAGAAGATCAGCAACACTCCTCTTGAACTTGTTGTTATTAGTGAGTTCAACTCTTGTCTGTCTTCTTGTGGACTTGATGATCTATTTGGTACTGGTTGTGAGTTCACTTGGTTTAATAAGCAAGAGTTGCCCACTGTTGTTTACTCCAAGCTAGATAGAATTTTAGTTAATGCAAGGTTGTTACAGGTCTTTGATCAAACTACTGCTTGTTTCTTACCCCCTGGAATTTCTGACCATTGCCCTGCTGTACTTTCTTTCTATGGTGACCCTCTCGCCAAGAAACAGTTTAGATTTTTGAATTGTTGGATTGATCACCCTGAGTACAGGAACCTAGTTTCATCTGCTTGGTGTACTAAGGTGACTGGCAACTCTATGTACAGATTAATGGCTAAACTCAAAAGTGTTAAATAGACATTGAAGTCCTAACACTCCTCTTCCTTCTCTAATATAGATCTTAGAATCAAACAGAAAAGAGAGGAACTTGAGCAATGTTTTAGGAATCTTCAACTTGACCCTCTCTCTAAGGATTTCATTACTAAAGAGAAATCTATTTCTCTTGAGTTTTGGAATCTAAAAAATACTGAAGCTAAAATCCTGATTCAGATCGCTAAGCTTCGTGACATTAAACAAGGTGATATTTGCTCCAAATGTTTCTTTGCCAAGAATAAAGAAAGACAGCAGAGGCAATATATTAGTGAAATCCAAGGCATCTCTGGTCAAAGACATTGTGGCATTCCTGATGTTGGGAAAACCTTTGTTGAGTACTATACACAACTCCTGGGTTCTTCTCAACCTGTTATGCCTGTTGATCCTTCCATTTTTTCTGGTGGACCCTGTCTGGATGATAAAGCAAAAGAAATACTCACTATACCTATTTTTAGAGAAGAAATCAAGGCCTCTCTTTTTTCAATTCACACTAATAAGAGCCCTGAATTGGATGGTTTTTCTGCTGGTTTTTTCAAATCTGTTTGGGATATTATTGAAGAAGACTTCTGTACTGCTATTGAAGACTTCTTCATAACCAGTTTTATGCCTAAGCAAGCAAATGTCACCCTTATTTATCTCATTCCTAAAAAGAAAATTGTTCAGAGTGTGAAGGACTTCAGGATTATTTCTTGTTTCTCTATCATTTATAAAACTATTAGCAAGATTTTGACAAACAGGCTTCAGAGAGTTATACCTCAGTTGGTGGGGGAAGGAACAGGCTGCTTTTCTTAAAGGTAAGAGCCTCCAGGAGAATGTCATGCTTACTCAGGGACTTTTGAAGAGTTATAATAGCAAATATCTCACACCCAGATGCATTCTCAAAGTGGATATTGGCAAAGCTTTTGATCCATCCAATGGCCTTTTTTACAGGATATGCTTCATGGTTTTAACTTCCCACCCACTTTTGTCAATTGAATTATGGATTGTGTCACTGGAGCCTGGTATACCATTAAAGCTAATGGGCCAACTGGGGTTTTTTCAAAGGAAGGAGTGGGGTAAGGCAAGGTGATCCCCTCTCCCCTCTTTTGTTTGTCCTTTGTATGTAAATC
Source organism: Silene latifolia (assembly GCF_048544455.1). Classification (NCBI taxonomy): domain Eukaryota; kingdom Viridiplantae; phylum Streptophyta; class Magnoliopsida; order Caryophyllales; family Caryophyllaceae; genus Silene; species Silene latifolia. The sequence continues at coordinate 67,011,899 of NC_133527.1, read as the reverse complement.
CTTTCTAGAATGCTCAGAGAGAGGGGTAAAGATCCTCTTTTCACTTTTCACTCTAAGTGTGTTAAGATACAGCTCACCCACCTCATCTTTGCTGATGACTTAATGATATTCACCAGGGGTGATCTTCCCTCTGTCAAGAGAGGTACTCAAGTGCTCCTTGAATTTTCTAAAAGGTATGGCTTTATGCCTAACTTTGATAAGACTGCGGCTTACTTTGGTGGTACTTCTCCTGAGCTGAGGCAGCTAATTTTGGAGGATAGTGGTCTGACTGAAGGGTCCTTCCCTTTTAGATATCTTGGACTTCCCATCAATCATGGTAGTTTATCCTTCTGTATGTTTGATGGTCTGGTTACCAAACTGAAAACTCTGTCCACCTCCCGTGCCTCCAAATTCCTCTATTATGCAAGAAAATTACAGGTTATTAATTCCATGCTTTTTGGACTGGTTAATTTCTGGTGCAGCAGGTTTCTCCTTCCTAAGAGCATCTGTAAACACATTGATACTTTCTTCAGGCAGATCTTTTGGGGATATGCTAAGGGTCATCATAAAATGATTTTTAAAAACTGGTCTAGCATTTGCACCCCCTTGTCGGAAGGAGGCCTCAACATCAAGAACTTTCACTCCTGGAATCTAGCCAATATGCTGAAATGGCTTTGGTTACTTTACACTGGCATAGACTCCATTTGGGTGACTTGGATCAATCATTACTTCCTCTCTGGTCATACCATATGGGATATATCTATATATGAATACTTTGCTGAGAGCCTTAGAGGTGTCCTCCTAGCCAGGGACTTGCTCCTAAATCAAGTGGGTGATGTCTCATCTACTATTGCCTGCCGGCATTCCCGTGTTGTGCGTGGTTCCTTTTTTATGAGTAAAGCTTATGACCTTCTCAAGCATAAAAGTCCTCCTCATAGAGTATACAAATCCCTGAATTGTGACTGCATTCTCCCTCATTACAAGGTAATCCTCACTCTGGCTCACTACAAGAAATCCTATTTCGGGCGACTTAAAATGGCGACTGACAAAAATAGTGGCCAAATTGGCGACTGAAACAAATTTCGGGCGACTGAAATTAGTCGCTAAGTGGCGACTACCAAAATCCTTCAAATTATTGAACCTGGCGACTGATTTTCAGAAAGGGCGACTGAAATCAGTCGCCAAATTGGCGACTACCCCTCTTCAGTCGGCAATTTCAGTCGCCCGCTCAACGATTATATCGACACATGCAGCTCCTTTCTCCCCTCTCTCATACTTTACCAAAAAACATAAACACACAAAACAACTCAACCGCAAACAACAAATCCGACTTGTACCCGACCACCACTCTGACCACCGCTCCGACCACTGCTCCGACCACCATTACTGTGACGACAAGGTTCATCCTCTCCCTTATTTCGGTTCATCTAAGGTATAATTTCTTTGTCTTAAATTTCAATTACTTTGTTTAATTTTAGATTATTTTGTTATTGTAATTAGTATTAGGATGATTTGATATGTTTATGTAAATATTTGTGTTGATTATTAGGTTTTAATTGTAATTTAATTAGGTTTTGGTGAAATTGAGATTAAGGGTTGTGTAAATTGGGGGTTTTGATAATGATGATTGTGGTTATAGTAGTGTTGTTGATTTTGATTAATATTAGTTTTGTTAGTTTTGTTGATTTTGTTTATTGGTTATATTGTTTAGTGAATTAGTATAATTAGACCTGGCAAACAGATTGGGTCGTGTCGGGTTCGTGTTCGTGTCACATTTAAACGTTTCACAAACCCTTCAACCCAAACCCGACCCGTTTAAATCTCGTGTCGTGTTCATGTCGACCCACTTACATAAATGGGTCATCAAGCCTCAACCCTAACCCGCTAATATCGTGTCCGGTTCGGGTCGTGTTTTCTTGTCATGTCAATATTTGGAAAGTTTTAAGTATATTTATGTGATGAAAGATAAAAAAAATAGGATTAATTTATTAAACAGGTCATTCGTGTCGGGTTCGTGTTTAGAGAGCTCAACCCAAACCCGACCCAATTAAATATCGTGTCGTGTTCGTGTCGACCCACTTACATAAATGGGTCATTGAGCCTCAACCCAAACCCGTTAATTTCGTGTCGGGTTCGTCGTGTTTTCGTGTCGTGTCATTATTTGCCAGCTCTAAGTATAATGTTAGTAAGGTGGAAGTTATTATATGTTAGTAATGTTGAATATAGTAAGTTAGTATAAAGTTTTGTTTTTTAAAGGTAGTAAATTATTTAAATTAGTTTGATGTGGAGTATTGTTAAATGTAGTAATAAATTAGTATAGTTAGTATAATTTTAGTTAATTAGTATAAATTAGTATAATTTTAGTTAATTAGTATAATTTTAGTTAATTACTATAATTAGTATAAATTAGTATAATATTAGTTAATTAATATAATTTTAGTTAATTAGTATAGTTAATTAGTTTGTATGGATTATTGTTAAAGATGGTTATATGTTTTATTGTTAAAATTATGGTTTATATATTATTTAGATTAAAATGAAGAGATTGAAACGTGGATGGATGTACGAAGAAAGAGTAGATAAGAAGAGACGTCCTACCGCTAGATTTATAAAGGGGGTTCGTGGATTTATTGAATTTGCTAAACAAAATGATGAATATTTCAGTCGCCAATTTGGCGACCACATGTTCAAACCTTCAAAAACCATTATTCGAATTACCGAATACGCTACATGTAGCCAACAACCCTATCACAGTCTCAACAATGTATGATTCATATACACACAACGTGACTACTAATGACAACCTCGCTACTGTTCAAAACATGTCGTCTTATTAGGGCCATCTTCCTACTATAACACAACAAACTTCTTCCACAAACATTATAAGCTCAACTAATTTTCTCAAACATTAGAAACTTAACAAATTTTCACTTAACGTAACAAATTTCTTCCCTAGATATTATAAAACGCATATATTATAAAACGCATTAGAAATATAGTAAACTATTCTACGAAATTATTAGGAATAATTATAAACTCGTACATGAAATATAACAAGGACGTTATAAAACATTACAAACATATGGCAACAATTGTTATAATTTCGGCTTTTTCTTTTGCGACATTACTCTTCCCCTCTAAAAAGGAACTTCGTCCCCGAAGTTCACCATCAAACGACCTTCCAGCCACCTAACGGGACACATATTGCAACTTATCGACATTACTCACTAATTTCAATTAGCATTAACTTATATACACCGACTAATTATGAGAATGATTATCATCAATCATGAAAGACATGCATGTAACAATTTGTGTATAATGTAAGTATGGAAATTTCAGGAAATAACTAACGAGTCTTTTCGATAACAAATAAGTTAAGCTTGCTTGTAAACGTTGATGATGTAAAATGAATGCAATAAAAGAAACCTTTGTGTCACATCTATTCCAACCAAATGTCATCTATAAGTCAAGCACGAACCCAAGCATAACTACTAAGTCGACCCAAACATGTTACTCACCTTCAATAACCATGATAGATATCGAAATATGCCAAAAACAAAAGCATTCAAACAATTAAATTTTCGAATAGTGCCTGTAACAGTGCTACTCGATTGAGTGTACTAGGTACTCGATCGAGCTGGCCATACTCGATTGAGTGTCTTAGCTACTCGATCGAGTAGCCCGAGATCAGAATACTCTTTAATTGTCACACCTGCAGCTACTCGATCGAGTTAGGGGCACTCGGTCGAGTGGCAACATGTCAAATTACCTCGAAAACTTCCCTAACACAACACAAAATATATATATACGATCGCATAACCGCGAGTCGGTTGATAACCCGACCACAAATCCTGCAACCAAGTCTAGGAAAGCAAATACGGCCTTATGGCCACCAATACAAACCGAATATAATAAGTACAAAAAGAGAAAGTACCAACCAAAACAAACTAACATCCAACACAACTACAAACATGATAAAAGAAACGGAGTATCACTCCTGCTGCTGCTGCTGCTCATCCATGACATAATTCTCATCTCCACCACCACCCGAGGTGCCTGCTCCTGATGCACCCAAACCCACATCACCACCGGCTCCAGCATCTGGTCTCACGTACCAAGGGGTCAAGCCGCCGTAGGGGTATGACTGAGGTGCTCCCCATGTGGACGCATCCACCCCATAAGAGTGGAAACCCCCGCTGTAATCCCCAACTCCCCTCCGCCAAACCAGATGCGGTCCCGAGATCCTAATGCCCTGAGCATACGCCATCTCATGCATGTTTCGGAGCGTCAGGGTAGAGGACACTCTCTCTGCCAGGTAGCTCTCACGTGTCTCCGGGGTGTCAAGGTAAGGGTAGCAAGGAAATGGGTGCTGTGGCGGTGCAGCCGGCTGTGTCTCAGCAATCCTCTCCCGCACACGGCGTGGCCCTCTCCCTATCCTAGGGCGATCCTCCTCTGCTCTCATATTCTCCCCCTTCCTCGGCTCAGGAATGACTCGGAGGATCTCCGGGTCGATAAAGTACATCTGCCTCGCAGGACGCGTCTCAATCTCCTCCTCATCAGAATCGGCAGCTACCACTGCCGCATGTAAAGGCTCTGTTGGGGGGAGGTGCTCAGGAGCTGGTATCTTCATCCAACTCATTCACCCTCCATGCTAAACTACCATCCTCCAAAGTTCTTAACCACTTCAGGTCGAGGAAGTAATCTCTGTCCATGGTAGGGACCGGGGTGGCTAAGGGAATGTACTCCGAGGAAGCCTCAAAAGAAGTTAGCTTCTCAGCTAAACGTGTGGCGATAGCACCACAACTCAAAAACCTAGTGCTAGAGGAGGCCATCAAGGCAAGACTGGCACATACTATAGCGGGAGCATTGAAGGTCACTTTCTCAGTCCTCTCGGGGTTGAGGTACTCCATCAAAAACAACAACTCGTGGGAGTTTAACTTACTCATATCAGATCTCTCGTAAAGGAGACACAACACAGCACGAAGAAAGATTCTCAAGGTAACATGTTGTACATCATTGATCAACATGTTGCTAGCGATGGGAGCTGATTTCCCGGTGATACAAGGTATAAGGTGGCAAACTCCACACTCAGACGATATGTCACGAAGAGATCCCTTGGGAGGTTTAGCCAAGCCAAGGTGAGAGGCAAAAAGGTCCATGGTCAAAACAAAACTGGTGTTCATAAGACAGAACTGCACAGTCTGCTCAGCCGGCTCGTATTTAAACGAGCTCATGAACTCATGGGTCAGAACATATGAATGTTTACGTAAACGGTATAGCCCAGTGAATCCCAAAGTCTCAAAGATATGACAGACATCCATCTCAACACCCAGGTCCTCTAAAAGAGTCGTGTCCACACAGCGAGTCGGTCTTATCTTACGGGACTGTAAGGCTACAAACCTATCCCATTGTGCGTAGTCAACTTAGACCACAGACGGATACTCTGGTACAGCTGGTACCACCGGTCCACTCCCCTCCCCAACTTCGAGTTGGGCAGCCCTACCCCTCTTACTTTGTCTGGTCCCTAGGTTTAGTCTCGACATCTGTTTCAACATACCATTTAAATACAACAACACATGTGCACCCAAACATACAAAGTACACATATTTAATCATGAAAGAATAATCTAAGTACACACTACAATTCCCCAAATTACAAGTAAAATTTCAAATTCTTATAGCTCAGACGGTCTTTACAGCTGTGAAAATTTTGACATAATTAACATGAATTAACTCAAACACTACAAATTTTAAGATTTAAATCTTCAAAATATATTCACGTACAACTCAAATTTTCAATTATATGAGACGAATTTCAGTTTGGGGCACTTTTAAGACGGAGTTTTAAGACACTTTTTGAGGTGAAAAACACAAAAATCAACTTCCCACATAAGGTATATAACATACATTACTCAAATTTCATCCTTTTACATGTGAAAGACAACCAAAAATCGATTCAATTTATCAAATCCTAGAAAATTTGGGCACTTTATGCTAAATTTTGATTCGGTTTTTTCACAATTAACAACAATAATCATCAAAGGGAAGCATCTAGATCACATTATCACAATTGCAAACAAATTTTCTCACATATAAATCGACTTTTTAGATTTTTTCTATCATGCTAACTGTTTCTAATTGATTAAATGCAATAGAAATAAGTGGAAAATTCATACCTTAATCAAATAGGAAGTAAAAGAACAAATAGAAGCAAGGAAAATCACCAATTAGATTACCACAAGCACAAGAATTCAAGAGTTTAAGAGAGATTTAGGGATTAGGGTTTGCGAGATTGTGAGGAAGAATAAGAAGAATGAGTAAGGAAAAGGGTTTATGAACCCGTGGAATTGCCGGTACTGTAGCTTACTCAATCGAGTAAGTCGGGTACTCGATTGAGTGCCCTCTACTCGATCGAGTAGGCGCTATTAAGTCGAGTTTCCGTAGGAAATTCCTACATCTTCGACGTCATAGCTTCCTAACTAGATCGAGTAAGGTCTACTCGGTCTACTAGGCACTCATACTTGGTCAGGTAAGGTTGGGTACGCAGTCGGAATTACGAAATTAACTAAAGATTCCTGCAAAACAACATCACATGTCGACCCCAAACCAAGTTCGGAAGTCGTCACCGGTTACCGTAATCATTCTCATCACACTATTACTACTCAAATGTGTCGCACCGGTTTTACCCACTAAGATACCTACCATATTATTCTACAGCGAACATCACGCAACATAATTTACCATGCTAATAAATCATTCATGTATACATTTAACGCATTATCTCATAACTAAACCTTTGTCTACAACTCCGCTAATAAACTTATAATCACATTACTCTAATCACTCCTTTAACATTAAATTTCCAGGTATCATCCAAGTGTACTAGCAACATAATTATGCTTCAACATAAACTAATTAATCTACTCAAATTAATCACGTCACACGCGAAAGCTTTCAGCCATTCATATATCACATTCATCCAACACTATTTTGATAATTCTCATTACAATTCTAAAACTCTTTAACTATCATCATTAGTACTATTATAAGACTTATAAATTTCTTATAGAAACTACCATTACTAACAACTTGAAATAAACACAGCCTTTACCACATTTCATATCACATCACACGTTTATACTCTTTTCACATACTTCTATCGTATAAAACCTTTCACGTTCCTCATTGTCATCACAGACACACATATTAGCTACATCAAAACTTTACCATATATAATTCTATATAACTATTACGCACATGCTAACTTCAACAGAGACTCGACCACAATCTATTCTAACATAATCACCATACACATTAGGCACCTAATTGTCGACTCAACATCCCCATACCCAGTGACTGGCTTAAGCATAATGGGCCTAAGATTTTGAAATGAGGGCGCCTACTCACCCAAAATATAGCATCAGCTGGGGCTCCCAATATACATACACCAGGTTCATTTTATTAGACTCACTACGTTCATTAGGCTCATTTGTTACAGGTTCCAAAATCGTCGCTCTGATACCACTTTGTGACACCCCCATATACCAATGAGCCTTAACAAGACCTTCCCTAGCATATAAGGGCATCACCATCTCGGTTGTCAAGGTAAGTAACCATCAAACGTCGATAAAAGAACATTTAAAGTTAATTTTACAAGTGATACAACCAAACTACTAAAACAAAGGTACAACTCGTCAAAGCTATATAACTACTTCTGACATTACTCATGAAGACTCATCCCTGCCAGAACTCCAGCTACCATCCAAGATAACACCTGCTAAGACTGACTGCTCACCATAAGGGATAACGGCAGACACAACAAAACAAACAAAAGACAAACCACAAAAGGTCAGTAACTGAGGCAAGACACAACAATCAACTATCAACATATTACAAACACAATCAAACACACACACCAGTCACCACCACTCCAACCAATCACCATCACCGACTGTCCACTGGACCAGCCCTGCCAGTGGGGGACCGCAGCCGTACCCACCAAATCCCCGCTCATCATACCGAGCGATAAACCCTGTCCCATTAATGTGCACATCCGCTCCCGTGGTGGGTTCCACGGAGGGCGAAACTAGGGCGTGAAGCCACTCCCTGTAACACCCCAGTTATTGAGAGTAAGGTTGTCCCACATCGGGGAATTGAGGAGGTTGTGATATGTTTATAAGGGATTCCACCCACCACTTAGTAACAAGGCCTTGTACTTTTGGGCTTAAGTGAGGTCAAGTAATGGGCCCAAAGGTACGTATCCCATCTTATTGGGTTGTGTTACGACCGTGGTGGGTCGGATTGTTATAAATGGTATCAGAGTAACCCTGCGACCATGTGGTGAGCCCGTGGTCGGGAGTACCCGGGTCACACACCTATCGGGGGAGGATTCTGGGCTTGGCTGCGGTCAAGTTGGAGGCACAATGAGGACGTTTTGTTCTTTAAGTGGGGGAGATTGTAACATTCCAGTTATTGAGAGTAAGGTTGTCCCACATCGGGGAATTGAGGAGGTTGTGATATGTTTATAAGGGATTCCACCCACCACTTAGTAACAAGGCCTTGTGCTTTTGGACTTAAGTGAGGACAAGTAGTGGGCCCAAAGGTACGTATCCCATCTTATTGGGTTGTGTTACGACCGTGGTGGGTCGAGTTGTTATACTTCCGCAAGTGACTCCACTCAACCGAGGACGCACCTCGAGAACCAAAGACAATTAATCACAAACAGCTGCAATACAACAACAACCAACAAAACAACATACACCAACCGATTACCACGTATACTCAGCCACACGGTCACAACAACAATACAACAACCGACACACTAGACCACCAACAGAAACTGAGTAGGCGAACCTACCTTTAACCAAAAGCAGCGATTCCCTGATCAACCATACGACATCAACCAAGTAAGCAATCCCTATACAAACAGCGTACAAGCCTATTACTACCAATACAACCCTACAAGAAACAACAAAGACAAATATGATGACGATGACATACCTACGCATCCTAGATCGGCGTTAAGACCGTTACCCAACTCAAGCAACGCATCCCCAAGGCACTAACATCCTCAAAAGCTCTGCGCCTGGGAGCATAACCGCTAACCCAGAATCCTCCCCCGCTTGGTGGGTGATCACATTGGAGCGTATAACAACTGCCTCCGGGAGCGTATAACAACTGCCTTCTATCACCACACGGTCGCAGGGTTGCTCTGATACCACTTGTAACACCTCAGCCCAAACCGGGTCGGGAGCGGTTACTTATGATAGCTCACTAGGCTGTGTACATGGCCCACATATCAACACGGGTCCTTTATAGTGCATTTTGTCCTCAGTCATGCGCATCCCGGGAACCTTCCCAGGAAGTCACCCATCCTAAGACTAGTCTCAACCAAGCACGCTTAACTTTGGAATTCTTTTGCATGGATTACCATAAAAGAAAGTGCACTTTGTTGATATGGGTAGTACTTTCAATCCCTTTAAGCACTAGTCATTTAAGCCTATCAATGGACCTCTGTAGTTACCATGGGGTGTTACACCATGACTAAAGTGATTTTGAATATATAAATTTGAATTTATATAGTTTTAAGTCAGTTTGATGTAACTTTAGAGTTTTACGACTGTACCTTTAGGCCAAGTTTATGTAACTTTAGTCCAAATATATGTAACTTTATTATTTCAAATATATAACTTTAGTCCAAATTTATGTAACTTTTGTACAAAGTGTATGTAACTTTAGTGCTTCAAGGGTGTAACTAGAGTTACATCCTTCAAACATTAAAGTTACAAGAAATTTATATTAAAATTACATAAATTCAAATTAATATATCCAATGACTAAAATGATTTTGAATATATAAATTTGAAATTTTACAATTGTAAGTCAATTTGATGTAACTTTCTAGTTATTCAGCTGTAACTTTAGTTCAAGTTAATGTAACTTTAGTATTTCTTCTGTGTATTTTTAATAGACAAGGATGTAACTTTAATAGAGGAGATATTTAACTTAAATGAAGAATATGTAACTTTAATCCTCAACTACCATATACCATACTACCACCACTATACACCACCACCATTTAAAAAAAATAGAACTAAACAATGTCAATTTTAAAAAAACTAGCTCTAAAACATTTAAAAAATAATATTTAAGTTTAACTCCAATGGTTGTGTAATTTAAATTCATTTAATGTATAAATTTAGACCATAATAGTATAATTTTAGCACAAAATATGTAACTTTAATGCTTCAAGATGTTTAATAGAGAAAACTCAAAAAAAAAAAATCATAAATTTATGAAAAAAAAAACAGATTTGGAACCTAACAAAAAAAGTAGATCTGAAAAAAAAAGAATAAAAACCAAGTTCTAGCACAAATAATTTAACTTTCAACAAAATTTGTGTAACTTTTGTTCTTTAACGGTAAAACTCTAGTCGATTTGATTTAAAAAAAATATATCTAAGACTTTTAAAAACTAACTTTATACTTTTATAGTCAAATTTATTCATTATTTTGAAATTATATTACTCTAATGCTTTTAAGGGTATAATTTTAGTCGACAATAGTGTAACTTTAGTCATAAACAGTGTAAGTTTAGTCGTATAATCCATTTTTTTGCATTTTTCGTATTTAAATAAAAACAAATATGAAAAGGCCAATTTTGAAAAATAAATAAAAAGACGAGTTTTGAAAAACAAAAACTGAAAAAAAAAATAAGACGAATTTTAACAAGCCAAGATTTGAAAAAAGATATTACAAACAAGGCGAAATTTAACAAGACAAGTTTTGAAAAATAAATTATAAGACGGTATTTGGAATATCAAAATCTGAAAAAATATATATAAAAAATACTCGATTTGAAAATAAAATACCAAAAAACAACCACCAAATATGACCACCACCCCGTCTCCCGTTCGCCTCCATCCAACACAAAGCACAAAACTCGTGTCCACCAAACACCAACCCCCAAACTCGCCTCCCGTAACCCTCCATCTACATTCACAACCATTCACCACCCTCTGTCGCCTATCCGCTCCACCACCAGCCGTAACAACCAATAACAACCACCACCGAGCCTTCCATAACCACAACCGACCACACCACTAGCCACCTCCACCTCATCCCAACCGCAACTAACCACCACAACTACCAACCCCAACCACCAACCGCATCCACCACAACTTCTAACTTCAGATCTGAAAAAAATAAGAGAAAGAAGAAGGGTAGGGACGCACAACCTCACCACCGGAAAAAAAATTCAATTTTTTTTTTTTTGTGAGATTTCAGATCTCGTTTTTAATGGGCTTGTTGTGGTTGTTGTTGGGGTGGTTGTATCTGGAGTGGTGTGCCATGGCTGCGTTGTTGTTGTTATAGGGTGACGTGTCGTGGGTTGGCGCGTCGAGTTTGGTGGTCCGACAGGGGCGAAGAAAAATGACGTGGGTGGTTGTAGTGGTTGGTCATGGTGATGGGGTGTTGGTGGTGTGGTTGGTTGGCAGGTGGTGGGTGGTGGCGGCAGAGGGAGAGTCGATGTGTGACGGAGACGGAGTTGGTATGGTGGTATGTTAGTATGTTAGTGTTAGTGGAGGTTAGAGATTTTTAGAGAAAATGAGTGAACCAGAGAGAATGAGAGAATGGGGGAGAGAGAATATGAGTGATTTAGAGAGTACGGATTAGAGGTTGAATGATTGGTGAGGGAGAGTGATTGAGTTAAGGAGGTAATTAGAGGAGATTTATTTCTAGCCCTTCATTGAGATGTAATCTCATCCCTTCATCCTCTTCATCCAAAGGCCCATATGAGAATTTAGGGACACAAAAGATGCAAATGTGCAGTGACATGGTGGGGGTTTCTTATGTTTTGGGTTTATTTAAGATTGAGACAAACAACCTAAGGGGCTGTTTAGAATCTGAGTAACAACACTTTCAAAATAGAGGGAGTTTTCTGAAGAAACTCGAGCAAATGTGCAATCCGTGTTCAGCAAATGTGCAAGCCGAGTTTAACATGTTGGAATATGTGTCCTCCGACAATAATGCGATCACGACTGTTGATCATGATGATCACATGTTTGAATCTCATTATAAAGAATACAATTGGGAAGTAATATTGTTACTGTCAACTGGTCAACATATATCGGTAATGATTGGCTGACTAGAGTTTGACATTACTGTCGTGCGACGGTGGTGATCAGTTGACCCCCTAGGTCATACCTATAGGGCAACACTCTTAATTGATTATTTAATTAATCGTATAACGTTACGAGTTAATTAAATTATTTGAAAATTGACGGACGATTTTGGAAGTAAAATTTACGTATCATATTGAAATGTGATTAAATAAGATACGGTCTGAGTAATCGAATTGTATCATTACTCGGATGAAATTATTGTTTAAAGAAACAATCGAAAATTGAATGAATTATTATAAATACAATCTGTTGTGATTTATAAATGGTAAAATATTTTGGTACAAGTAATTATGAAATTACTAAGTCAATTTTTGTATGTGACGTATTTTTCATAATGCGTTGATTTTTAATATGTTAAAAATACATAACAAATTTATGTGACATGTGACATGTTACATATTGACAAATTGACAAAAATAATATGGATCCCATATTATCAAGTGTACCGAAATTAAGGGGTGGTTTAAGTTAATATTGTGTTTGATTAAGATAATGGAAAACACAATGATTACCTAATTGCCTAGCCATGCAACCCTATTGAACATTGTGAAGACAAATGTGTGCATGCATTGACTCCCCTCCCACTCCCTTTGTCCGGTTTTTAAGAGAGAAAAACCAATTGGTTTTTCTCTTAATTTTACCTCATATACAATAAGGTTATTGTTATTTAGAGATTCATTCTACTACTCATCCAAAAATTAGAATTCTAGAGAGAAAAATAATTCTCCTCTTCTTCTCTCTATAAACCGAAAATAATTAAGTGTTTATAATATTTTTGGGTCAATTTTCTACTAAATTAATATTGTACTAGTTCCTATAATATTAATTTTTATTAAGAGAAAGCCTTGGGTATTAAGCTTAGGGAGAGATCCTATACTTGGATCTTGGTTCTTCCATTAAAGGATAGCACACGAACAAGAGAGAAAGGTGATCTCTCTTGTGCCCATAATCCGAAACATCCAATGTAAGAACATGATTTCTCCTCTATTTTGCTCATTTGTTTGCATGCATAAAATCCATATTTAATTTTATGACAAATTAAATTAAAACATATATGAATATGTAAGTATATAGATCTACTTTTCCTTCAATCGGTATCAAGAGCCATGGTTGTTTGCATGCAAATCGGTTAAAAGTTTTTCCGAGTTATAAGAATAACATATAAAACTTGTAAAATTTGTGTTATTATGATATATCACGAAATTAATTCATGCATGTTAATATTTCTGGTCCTAAAATGTTTTAGGATATTTTGGTTATATTTACGGATTTTTATTGTTCATATAATACAATAATGGCATTTAAATATGATTTTATGAGTAAAAATGTCATTTTCGGTCTGAAATTAGCTATACTTCGAATTTTCAGTTGATTTTTGGATATGTTGTCACATATATTATTTTGAGATAACCTGTAAATTATCATAATTTTTGGACTTGCTATGCTCGAAAAATGGATTTTTCATTATTAAATTCGGATTTAAGTGAAAAATAGGTTAATATGAGTTAAATTTCGAATCTGGTCATAGAAATTTAATATGTTGTCGCATGTAATTTTACAAGATGTGTCTAAAATAATTGGCTATAAAGAAATCGTTTTGCATGATTTATGGATTTTTGAAGAAAAATAGCATAAATAGTGACATTATTAGTGAAAAATTAATAAAACATAATCTATGGCTTAGGAAAAACGTCTAATGTTGCATTTTATTATCTTTTTCAGATCTAAAATTGAAAAGTTAATGAATATAATTTTTCCATGTTTTTATGATTATTTTAGTTAAAACCGATAAACCGCAACATTGTTTTTCCGGAAAAACTTTCGAAATTTTTAGCCTAAGATATTGAACATTATGAGTGTCATGGTATTTTTCCAGAATGTTCATGAGTTTAAATTTCAAATTTTGAATTTATTTGAAATTTTGTGATTTATTTGAAATTTATAGCTTATTTTTGTAATTTTTAGTCCATTAATGAACAATTTTATAAATATGACTTAATTATGGTCAAATTATTAGTGAAGACTAAATTTTGAGTCCTAAGAGGTTAGGGTAATTAACTTATGCATAAATATGAATTTATGTAATTTTTGTGATTATAAAATGTTGAAATCACGCAAATCCATAAAAACCAAGTAATATACAATATTGGCTAATTAAAGGCGATTTAACATAAAATTGAGCATGTTCATACATATTATAATGCTGCATTTTCTTTATGATTGTCATAATTTTAATTTATGTAATTTTGAATTATGTAATTTTACTTAGTATGGCCTTAGATTTTAATTGGTATTTCCCGAAATGTATGGGAATATCGATTCGCTTGTAATTTTATTGTGATCTCGTATCACCATTTTGTAATTTAATAGATTTATTTTATTTTAGTTACAAATGTATAATAGGAAATTATGTAATTTATTATGTAATTTTATTCATTCCGGAGTTCCCAAAGACGGATTTCTTCAAGAATGACGATACATAAAGACGGTGTTACCTCGAGATGCGTGCCACAACCGAAGTTCAAGGGACCAATGGAGTTGGTTTCCGAATATGTAATAGTTAAATAGTTTTTCTATTTTAGGAAAGGCCATACTAGGATTTATTTATTTATTTTTATGCTTGCATTTTATTTTATGTCACATGCATCGCTAAATCGCCATAACTAAAACATGCATCTTTTTTTATCGAGTTTATCGACCGTGTCAATTAAAATTATCGTAGTTCACCGCTTTAGTTCACTTAAAATGTGATAGATAATAAATTGACATGACCTCTCGCTAAAACAATTAATTGAGACATAGCCTTACCAAATAGTAGAAACCATGAAAACCTATTTCGCGAGGGAGTGCACTCGGCCCTACCGGGGTACAAACCTTGTTACGTAGGGGAAGTGGGTGATGAATGTTAATCCACCGAGTTCATGTTAATGAGGGATTCATCGGCCATACCGTGCCCAAGTTGATGTGGATTTGGATCATGGACACATTTATTCGAAATTTGGATTGAACTCAACAAAAGGTTTTCGATAAGGGTTTCATCGGCCATACCGTGCCCTTGTCGGATGTGTTTTGGGCTATAGATAATTATTAGAGTAATTTTATCGACCAAGAGTTCTAAAAGTAGAATCGATTAAAATGTTAATCCACCGAGTTATATTGATAAAGGTTTCATCGGCCATACCGTGCCTAAGTCGATATGAATTTGGGTCTTGGAAACATTTATCTAGTTGGGTAGAGGTCACTAGAAAAATGCATAAAACTTGTTTAAATCATACATTTTTACGAGTATTATTATTAAAACGACATTTGTTTTACTCCTTATATTTTGTTTTGTAGACCACTTCTTTTTCTCATAACAAATGGCAACACCAACTCCAAACGCCACACCTCTCGCTAGTTCATCTTGGCTCCGATCCTTTATGGATCGATGTAAACTTGAAAAGAATGGGTCATATTTCTCCGATTGGGATGCCCAACTCAAATTGGCCGCCCAAGGTGACGACAAGCTTCGTTACCTTACCGAGGCCTCTCCACTCGAACCTACTACTAGGTCGACCGCCGCCACTAGGGAAGCATATGAGGCTTACCAAAAGGAGTCCGCCGCAATGAAAAATGTCTTGATATTTGCAATGGAGGCGGATCTCCAAAGGAGAGCCTTTAAAATGGGCAATGCTAATGAGATTTACTCCAAACTTGTGACCATGTTTTCACAAACTCCGCGGATCGTCCAATATGAGGCGGCCGCGGCATTCTTTGATCTCGACTTCAAAGAGGGCCAAAAGGTTAGCCCTCATGTGCTCAAACTCATGGAGCTTGTCGAGACCTTGAAAATTCAAAAGGTTGAAATCCCCAAAGAACTCATTGTAGATAGGATTCTACACTCCTTGTCCAAAGTGAAAGCGTATGTTCAATTCCGGGTGAATTTTAACATGCAAGACAAGGATGTGTCTCTTGAGGAGTTGCACAAGTTACTTGTGCAAGCCGAGAGGGACATGGGGTTAAATGTGAACCCTCCCAAGGATGTGCTTAACATAAGCACTAAGAGTAAGGGGAAGTTCAAGAAGAATGGGAGAAAGGGCAAGAAGCAAGCTCCCACATTCACCAAAGCTAAGACTTGTGAAGCTAGCACCTCAAAGATCAAGAAGGGTCCTCTTGATAAATGCCATTATTGTAATGGTATGGGACATTGGAAAAGAAATTGTTCCAAATACCTTGGTGATATTAAGGCTGGAAAAATCACTCCAGTAGGTAAATGACTATCCTTCTTTTATGTTTCTAATTCAACTATGGTATTATGATGCAAAGTTGTGATAATGTATCTTCCCTTTTTATTGTAAATAGGGCCTCCACCAAGCAAAGACAAGGGAAAGGAAAAGCAAGCATGAGAAACCATCAAGAAGCTAGGGATAGCTTTCATGGAGCTTTGCTTTTCATTGTCTTATTTTAAATTATGTTATGAATTTTAGAATCTTAAGTTTCCGTGTTCGACATGGAAAGGTATTTTGGATAATGGGTTGTATTTTGGATAATGGTGACTTGGTTTGCAACCCAAGTCACCCGTTTTATCATTTATCCTTTTCGTTCTAAAAATTCATGTTTAAATGCTTGTTCTTAGAAACATAAGATTATTCACTTAAAGTGATCTAATAGACAACTATAATGACGGGATTCATTATGTGTCCACATGCTTAAGGCTTGTGTATTATCATTCATAAAGTGATTTTGAGTCTATGAACTCTCTTAAAGGAATGTCAATCACCAAGTACACATATGAAATCAATAACTATTAGTCTATCTATGAGATAGTTCTCCTTATACTTCAACATCATTAATTTGTGTCTCATATGCTATCTTTGAATCTATAGTGTATTTATTCTAAAGATAGAGTGGGAGAAAAATGAGGACACAACACACAAGGCAAGATAAAATTGTGTACTTGTGTAAATGAAGATCTACGCAAGAGAGAATGATTTGAATGTAGGTATATCTATTTACATAGTATACCGAATAGATGAGATCTATGGTCTCAAGTTAGTTCTATATGACTAAAGAGACCAAGTGAAGTAATCATAAGAGTATATTCTCAAGATAACTACACGAGGAGAGCAAAAGAAAGTTTTGGAAGAAAAAAAAAATGACTAATGTAAAGTCTTAACAAGTTTTTGACTAAGTTTATGAAATATTTGACCAATAGTTTCAACCTTGAGATTTACTTAAGAGCCTAAATGAATCATAGTAACATACTAGTTATGATCGAGTTGCAAAGATTGATATACCGATATCTTCAATGGCCAAAGTTTTAACCACGCAAATGTCATTGCTTAACCTCATTATGAAATGGTTAAACCTCCTTCCAAATGGGTATTTGCGAAGGACGTATTCTAGATATTATTTATATTTGAATAATGACATTGCTACACATCATTATGATATGAGTGTGTTGGAGATTTAAAATCTCTTTCCGTAAGGTTAAGATGAGACCACTTCAAAATAGGTATTTTGAAAGGGTATGATGGGAACATATATGGTTTTATCCTAATAACTTGGCAATGCAATTTATATTTCAATTCTTGATAAATTTCGATTGAGAAGTCAATTTCGAAATGTGTAGAATTGAGTGGGAGTTAGGAAATTCTCATGTGAAGACATGGAATTTAGTGGGAGCTATCATCCTGTGAATGATTACAACTCATCACTCATTAAAGAATGACGAGCTAACACCTTCTTTCATTAAGAAGCTTTTGAGTTTTCAATTCTGGATGAAAATGGACTATGATGAATCCAATTACATCAAGGGATGTTGGATTAGTATTAAGAGATACACATCGTATCAACATTCACATAGGTTATTCATGTAAATGAAAATGGAATTTCCATTAGCAGTCATGGTCGTTCATTGAACCTATGAACGGTTGATCTAATGATTATTAGTAACTAATGTTTCCGCCATTAGAAGAATCATGTACATGTCCAATTATGAATCATATGCATAAGGGCATGATGATGGATGGTAAGCCATAATAGAAACGTCATGAATTCTCGAATAGAATCCGATGAGCGATTTCAGTGTTTGACGGAATGCTCTTATATGTGTCAAGAGGTTGCGCATATTAATGAAAATCCGAACACAAGTAAGGATTTATGAGAATCCTAAATCTTTCAAGCTTAGAAAGAGAAATAAGAAGTTTTGGAAAGATATTTAATTGAATAAGAAGTTACTCAAAGCTAATTTTTCCTAACTAAGCTAGGACTTGTATGAAGTGCTAGGCTAATAATCTTGACAAATTGTTGCAAGACTCTACAAAACACGTACCTAGTGCATTGTGTATGGATGGAGTACTTGATCGGTACAAGTTATATCATTCACCACAAATTCGTTCGTTATGTGATAATCGATAAGAAAGTTCTTTCAAGATAAAGAACCAAAACCGAGGTCGGGAACCTTGATGTGTACTTGGTGAAGTTCATGCTACGAGAGAGAACATGAACGTAAAGGAAAATGCAAGTGCAAGAAGTTTGAACGCATGGACACATGGTATGTTAAACTTCTATTGCAATCAATAAGTGTTTACACTTATGATATACATCACAAGGTTGTAATATGATATGGAGTACCCGAGTGTGATGTCGACATTTGTCGTTTGAGTTGTTATTAACTCACCTTGTACATTGTTATATCCAAACGGGTTGTAGAGACAATTGAACCCCGTTAAAGTGAACATGGATTAACATTGTATTTGCCCATAGTTACTTATATGAGGTGACGTCTCGAAGTGACTAGAGTGTGATGCGATTGATGGCAAGTTCAAGTGCCATAGAGTCATGTGAGATGACTAATCGATCACATAGGCAGACTGTTAGGAACATTTTGTCGGGCCTAATGACCGCTTATAGAGTTCTGGCAATTTATATAGCCTGGTCGTGGCGAGAGCTACTATAGTATTCGAATGAGTCGATTCTTTTGACTAAAGACTATTCGCCTAAGATGACACAGTTTCAGATTAACTTTGATTTGTGTTACTACGACCTTCGTAAATGGGGTCAAATGGGCATATTTTGGGTTATGATGGCTGTGCTAGTCGAAGGGAATGAGTGCGATAGGAATTGTCCACCCCTTGTCAGGGTTATAACAATATCTCAGGGCCACTCGAGGAGTAATGAACTGGAAATGCGTGGCCACGCTCGGAAAGTATCTATGATAGATAAGTCCGGTCAATCAGTTATTCTCCAGATCGAGGAAACCACTCTCGATATGATCACTTGCAAGTACGACCTGAAAGACACCTTGCATTGAGTGGGAGATAGTAATAGGATAAGAGAATTGGTGACGCACACTTGTCGAGGACAAGTGGGAGATTGTTGGAATATGTGTCCTCCGACAATAATGCGATCACGACTGTTGATCATGATGATCACATGTTTGAATCTCATTATAAAGAATACAATTGGGAAGTAATATTGTTACTGTCAACTGGTCAACATATATCGGTAATGATTGGCTGACTAGAGTTTGACATTACTGTCGTGCGATGGTGGTGATCAGTTGACCCCCTAGGTCATACCTGTAACACCCCGCGAATTTCCCATTTTGAGATATAAAATTTATTTAACCGTTTAATTAATTAATTTTATATTTTAAAATTATTTAATTTAATTAATTCATTTTTAAGCACGAATTTTATAAAAAGAATATTTTAAAACTTAATTTATATAAAAATACGTATTTAGTCAGACAATAATAATAGTGACAATAATAATATTAGTTTCCGTCTTAAGTTAATATAGACTCAAAACATTATTCCGACTAGCTTAGACCGTCACATTTCCTTCTAGCAAAGATCGTCGCATTTCTCTTATAAAACTATTTCAATTCGGACCAACCCGATTCCGACAACACACTCTCTTACACTCTACTTTTTAATAATTCTTTTATTATTATTATTATTATTATTATTATTATTATTATTATAATTATTATTATTATTATTATTAATATTAATATTATTACTATTATTGTTGTTGCATCACACCGTCCCCACCCCGTCATTACCCTTTCCCCTTTCATTTGTTCCTTTCCTCTTTCGACCTATCAGCAACAACAACAACAACAACCATCAACCAGTGAACCCAAAACACCATTTTCGTCATCTCCAACCTCAGATCCCGCCTCCATTCTCAACCAAATTCGATAAATTTTACACCAATAGCTTCCCCATCTCGTCCTCCTTCTTTATATGTAAGAAAGAGCCAAGCTTTCATCCTATTTCAATTCGGCCGTCTTACAAAGGATTCGGATTTTGGGTTAATTTCTTCTATTTTTGGGTTTAAGGTCACCCTTGGACGGTTCCTTGGACTTTAAGAGATCAAAAACAGGTAACGGTGATAGGTTACTCGACAAAACGTCGGGAAACTCGCCCTTCTTACTCGGCTTTGTCTTTGTTTATCGTAAAGTTTAAGTTTTTAACTGTGTTCCTCATGTATGAAGTTGATTTTGTAATGTTTGTGGTTAGTTTACATGGTCGCTTGGTTGCTTCCATGGCTGGATTTTCATGTATAGCCGGTTAAAGGTTTATGTGTAGCTTATTTACTGGTTGTCCCTTCGAATAAATGCGTACCTCCTTGCTAGATTTTCTGGGCTGTTTATGCAGAAAATTGATGGTGTTTATCCTTGTTTCAAGCATGCTCTTACCCGTCCCCAACCCCGATTTAGTTCCGTCTAAAAATGGAACCAAAATAGAGCTATTAAAGACAGTTTTCAACCCCTGGCTATGCTGTTTTGAGCTCTGTTTTGGGACGGGTTAAACGGTCCCTCAAACCTGTTTTCTTGCCCATGTATGCTTGCGTATGTCGTCACATATATGCTTGATATTTTCCGCTTTGAAACCTCAGCCTTGAACCATGTATAACTCCGTATGAGTGCCTTGTAAGTGTGCTATTTCAAATGTTGACCCTTGACGGAGATAGATGTTGTTTGCACTACTAGATATTCCTGTCTACAAAAATGGATGTTTTACACTCCAGAGTATGGTGTTATCATTCCAAACTGTTAGAAGCTCAGCTAGTGTCAAGGCAAAGACTGAGTAATTTGGTGTGGAAGTACAAAAAAGTCTACCTCGTGATGCATCAAAATGATGGCACAATTAATGGAGTTTTGGTGTTTTTTTTCTAAAGGATTAGTCTCACATAAAAGCTTTCCTGCTTGTCAATGCTTTTTTTCCATTACTAATCAAGCTTGTTATCCGAGTCCAGCTTCATTTGTTGTTTCAGCTGCCATATTTTTGTGGCTGGGTGTGAGGTCTTATTTTAAAGCCTGCTTTGTGACATTAACTACATTGTTGTTGATCTTTAATTAGTGGCTAGGATAGATATGTATACTAGCGTAATTGTACAAGGATGGCTAAATTGAGCTCTCTTAACTGGACCGATATGCCAAATTGAGATCTCCTTGTCACGCCGTTTGAAATGTACTTGTCTATAATAGACCACCTTCGTGAGCTGCCATCTTTCTTAGTCTATGATGAACTATGGAGTAGGTTGAAAAATAAAATGTCGAACACGCCTAGTTTTATAGCAGCGGCTGTATACGAAGTTAACAGACATGTCCACCATTTAAATGCAGTGTGTTCTGTGCATCTCCATTAATCCTTTGGTATTAGTAACCTCTTATGCACGAGATCTTAGTCACTTGTGTGAGTTTCCATTTTATTCCGTAAATTTCACGTAACGTAAATTATTCATTACCGCTCATTATATTTTATAGATTGGGGTCACTATAATTTATATGGGGAATTTACATACTACCTTCTTTTGGGCTAGCAATATTTGGTAATTTGGGCTAGTCATGTTTATAAATGGTTTTGGCGCAAGTTGGTCATTAATGATTTAAATCCCGTCTCATGCCTTATATGACTTAATTCGTTAAATATCGTTCATTCATATATTTTTCTCACATTAATCGTAGATGTGGAATTTATTATTTATTCAAGTCAAAATTTGATGAAATGTCTCATTTACCTATAATATGAATTTTTAATCCGTTCATCGTCATTTATTTACCGTATCTCAAATATGAGTGAATTATTCTACTTGTTTAATTAAATTGAGTCATTTATAACTAATGCTTGTTTTGCTTTTATAAATGGTTCATTTCCGTTGTTTACATTTTTATTCAAGTGACAAATATTGAGGAAATGGGTTACTTATTCATATTCATGATTATGATTTGGCATGAAATGTCTCACTTGGATTATCATCGGTTCATTGCATGTAGTAGTCTCTTTCCAAGTTGATTCGTATCGCTTGGTTGAGTCGTATTCTTATGATATATCTTTTCGCCTTACTTGTGCCGTCCTGCCAAGTATTGGTTTGCGCCGCTCTCGTGCCGTTCTGCCGGGAGTTGGTTGATTTATGTTTACCCGCCCCTTTCGGACTGTTCTGCCGATTGTGGGTTAGCTCATATCGTATTCTGGTGATAATGCCTTTATGCTATACATTTTGCTTGACTTGTCTTTACGCCCCTTTCGGACTGTCCTGCCGATTGTGGGTTTAGCTCATATTTTCCGCCTCTTTCGGACTATTCTGCCGATTGTGGGTTCTCGACTTCCGTTCTGTCGATCGAGTCTTGGATGCGGACTGTTCTGCCGCATGTCGAATCGGGAACCGTTCTGTCCCGAGAGTCTGGCCAGATTTAGACTAGGACTGAGTCTTGGGAGTACCACTGTCGTCCTACCAGGGGAATTATATTTTGATATATGAGTAGTAAAGGTCTTGCTTGGTTATAGTTATTGGTATTTGTCTTTCAAGGTAAGAGTGATGCCTTGTGTTGTTTGTCTTGGTCCTATCGGATACTAGGGGTGAGCTATAAGCCCTCTAGTTGCGATATGATCGTCGGGATTGATGTTCCCATCCGCTCTTATGGTGAGATGCAAGCCATAAGTATGAATGTGACATTAGTAGCCACGTCCCGTGCAATGTTTGCTAAGTGGTTTTCCAAATAATGGCTACGGTTTCTATTCCTGTAATTTGCATTGGTTGATCCCTTCCTTAACTCCTTCACATGATTCGGATTCTAACCTCACATCTATGATGTATTTCCTTGAAATGCGTGCTTTGGTATAGTTTGCCGTATTCTTGCCTTTCATATTATTTAATTGTCTCACATGAGTAGTTTAACCGTTATCATGCTAATGTTGATCTATCTTGTTCCATCTCATTTAATTACCATGTTTAAACATAAACTTGATATCCATATTTTTATAAGAGTCTTACATGACTTACCTGTTTTAGTTATTTGTTATGTTCGTTTCGACATTTTGTGGCTGGGAGAACCTTGAGTTACTCCCCACTGACTGTGGCGTTCATGTTTACATGAATGACAGGTATTAGTTGGTGCATTCGTGGGGTGAAGACATGTGTGAGCTAGCGAGCACTTTGGCCTTTTAGTCGATTTATTAGGATTGTTTAGACTCACCTTTTATTGTATTGTCATTCGAGGGATATCTTTTCCCTCACCTTGATTATCACGTTTGTATAATTTTAAAGTCTTTATTTCCGCACTCTTTATTTATGTTTTAGTTTTTGGTGAACCCGCGTTTTAAATTTTAAACGTTTTAAAAATTCCCGAAAATTCCGCATTTTATTAGTTATATTTTCCGCTTTATCGCGGGGTGTCACAATACCTATAGGGCAACACTCTTAATTGATTATTTAATTAATCGTATAACGTTACGAGTTAATTAAATTATTTGAAAATTGACGGACGATTTTGGAAGTAAAATTTACGTATCATATTGAAATGTGATTAAATAAGATACGGTCTGAGTAATCGAATTGTATCATTACTCGGATGAAATTATTGTTTAAAGAAACAATCAAAAATTGAATGAATTATTATAAATACAATCTGTTGTGATTTATAAATGGTAAAATATTTTGGTACAAGTAATTATGAAATTACTAAGTCAATTTTTGTATGTGACGTATTTTTCATAATGCGTTGATTTTTAATATGTTAAAAATACATAACAAATTTATGTGACATGTGACATGTTACATATTGACAAATTGACAAAAATAATATGGATCCCATATTATCAAGTGTACCGAAATTAAGGGGTGGTTTAAGCTAATATTGTGTTTGATTAAGATAATGGAAAACACAATGATTACCTAATTGCCTAGCTATGCAACCCTATTGAACATTGTGAAGACAAATGTGTGCATGCATTGGCTCCCCTCCCACTCCCTTTGTCCGGTTTTTAAGAGAGAAAAACCAATTGGTTTTTCTCTTAATTTTACCTCATATACAATAAGGTTATTGTTATTTAGAGATTCATTCTACTACTCATCCAAAAATTAGAATTCTAGAGAGAAAAATAATTCTCCTCTTCTTCTCTCTATAAACCGAAAATAATTAAGTGTTTATAATATTTTTGGGTCAATTTTCTACTAAATTAATATTGTACTAGTTCCTATAATATTAATTTTTATTAAGAGAAAGCCTTGGGTATTAAGATTAGGGAGAGATCCTATACTTGGATCTTGGTTCTTCCATTAAAGGATAGCACAAGGACAAGAGAGAAAGGTGATCTCTCTTGTGCCCATAATCCGAAACATCCAATGTAAGAACATGATTTCTCCTCTATTTTGCTCATTTGTTTGCATGCATAAAATTCATATTTAATTTTATGACAAATTAAATTAAAACATATATGAATATGTAAGTATATAGATCTACTTTTCCTTAATAACAAATGTGCAAACTCTGTTCAAGTTTCCTAACAAACAAGGGACCTTGAGGCTATTTTTGTGAAGATTTTATGGATTTAAAAGGAATGAGAAACAAGGATATAATTATCAACATAATCTCCAAGAAAGCGCAGGAAATTAGGCTAATAATTTGGGACGACTCAAATTGAGGATTACCACAGTCTAAGCACAGGTAATTCACAACTTAAATCAACAACAAAGATCAAACAACCCACAGTCAGTGCATAGGATTTAATGAGCTTTGCCACAGGTTATTGATCAACAAGCACAGCTTAGCACAGGTTGTCACCAAGCCTGACTCACAACTACAACAATTTGCACAAGTTTTTAAGATTTAATTTTTGAGAGAAATCTCAACTTTTTCATTCAACATAATCTGAATATTACAAAGGAGAATGACTCTTTATGTAGAGCTTACAAATGCAACAAAATAAAACCCTAAGAAGAAATCTAACCATTGATGTAAAGCTACTTTAATCTAAGGGTTGATTTTGAATAAAGTAAGAGGACAAATTGATAGGATCTGAATGTCAACTATTAAGGACAAATAGGAGTTTTTGTATCGTCTTCTTATATGAGAACAGAAAAAGAGGAGACAAAAGGAAGAAGAGGACAATCTGTCACTTTCATTGTGTCTCCTGAAAAGTAAACTGCTTTTGATCACATGTGAGGGTCACCTTTTCTTGTTTCCTGATGCTTACATACTTGGAATCATTTGGAGATCATTTGGAATCCCTGGACGTGCCATTCAAGCCATGTAATCGGACAGGAAGGCCTCTACTGCACACATAATGCAAAACAGACCAACTTAGTATCATTTAGAAATCAAGCCTTCCTTGCAGGAGTCATAACTTGCATTTCAGGATGAACTAGGTTGCTTACCTTATACCAATGGAAATCTAAATGAGTTAGCTTCCTCCTCCGATTAGATTCATTCAAAGATCTTGTCTAGATCTTCAGTTATAGGCCTTTGATTATGTTCAGGTCAGGACTGAACTGTACAACAGTTTTCACATATCTGCCTTGTATTTAAAAATCACATCTCTTGCCTTAGGATGAATTAAAATGCCTCACAGGTGCCAAATAAAAGATAAATGAGTTACCTTTCCTGTCCAAAAAGAAGCACCTAAAACTATGGCCTGGAACTTGAGATAATGATTTTTGAGTAAGAACGGGTCAGGAATGACTGTTCAACACTCTTCCTGAGCAGTAGCAGCATCTTTGAAAATTCATATCTTGCAACTCAGGTTAGCTAAGAATATATATGATAGCTCCAATTAAATCTGAGGAAGTTATCTTTCACCTGTAAAACGAATCAACCAAAAATAACCAGTAGATTTTGAGTTATTAGAGTTTGAACACTGACAGGTCATTTCAGAAAACTGAATTGCATTTCTGCATGACAGTCTTTGATGTTTGATTGTGAAAAATATACATGATTATAGCTGCTGATTCCAACTCCATAGGAAAGTAGACATCTTCAAAATTGTATCCATATAAAAAACATAAATTTTAGCCATTTAAGTCTCCAGGTATGATCATCTAAAGTTAGACCTGAAATCCTAAGACTGTTGGAAGAATTTCAGGTTTCCTGAGCTTCATTTTGATCTAAAAAAGGCATTCAATTGTTTTATTGCCTTGCATAGCTCCATGAATATTCCTTTGTTTTGAAAATGAAGGACCCTTGCCCCTAGCTTCTGCTGCAACCTTCCCAATTTCAATCAAAATTTGACCTCAAATTTTGAATGCATAAAAATCATTTACTCAAGATGAGTTCACCCTTTATTGGAAACAAGTAAATCATAATTAGACTGAATGCATCCCCATGAAGATTCAGAAGATTCAAACCCTTTCAAGATTTAATGCTACTTCAAGAGATTAAATATTATGACCTCCAGCAGGATCATAAATCAGAATTGTGAATGGCAAGAATTGTGTTACACCCTTCCCAAATGTTAGAAAAAGTGGAGTAGTATATTACCGTAAATAATATTACAACAATATACAATAATATAAAATACATAAATAAAAGAATAATAATATAAAATAGAGTAGAGAAGAAAGATGTAGCCTGGGTCGAATCGCGCTAGGCGCTTTTCTAAGAGAGATAACGCCTCCACTGCATTCATTACCAAATAGCGCGTTCCACTCCCAAGATACGACAACCCGTTGGACTCCTTCGGTAGCAGCAAGAGGAGCCCCCGAACCGACGACCACCCGATGCTCAATAATAATTTTAAGAATATTTCTAAAGATAAAAGAAAATCGTGGTGATACAAAACTCAATAATAATATTATGGTTGGTTGCTTGTCTCTTATATATTCTTACGTAAAAGTGTCTCACCACACCCATCATGAGGGACATTATATATTAACCATGATCATAAACATCAACACTCTTAAATGGCTAGACAAGCAACAAAATACCACAATTAAATTAGTCAAATATTTAAACACACATTGATCGATAGTTAATGGTAAGAGCATCCAAAGTAGTACCAATGGTCCACCAAATAAAACGTTGCATGTCAAGAGTAAGGCCGATTCCATAATGGTGATCACATATGATACAAACATATTATAACGGGATGCTGAGTGCATTTAAAAGGGTTTTGGTTTAAAGGGTGGGTTGCCATACCGAACAATCAAACCCGAAGTCTGTGGAGAGGCTCGTACCAAACAAGAGTAAGGCCGATTCCTAGTCCATTTCCTCGAGTAGTGAAAGTCCTTGATACAAACAGGAGTAAGTACCATGGTATGGATGACGTCAATCGCTATCCATCCTTACGCCAAAATAAGAATTAGGACCGTTTAGACGGGACGATTGGTCGAATGAGTTGGGTTGGGCCTAGGAAGGCCGAATGAAACGATCTAGGAAGACCGAGTTATGAAAACCGACAATTGTCTTGTACAAACTATTCCCTAACCTTGTTCAAGTTTCACCCTTTTGGCTACACGGAAGTGTATAATCCCTAGTGGAGTCGCCAAACTGTGGACGCGGGCCCACCGGGGCGCTTGGGAACAAGCGATTGCATTTGTGGAGTCGCCACCAATTTATTGTGGAAAATTGGAAACCGTTCATATACCTCGTGCCATGTCAAGATACAAAGTAGTGACATGAACACTAACAACTCGTTACCCTTAGTATTCTATGTCTAGAATGACTCTCGTGGATGCCAATGAACACGGATGTTCACAGAGATCTGGAGTAAGGGGTGGGGGTACGTATTAGGAAGCTCTTTTGATCGAACACCTAATCCCGCCCGCCTCGATAGCGGCCTCTACTAATGATTAGGGAAAATTGTCCATACTCGATATGTTGTCGATTATATGCATGCAATGCAACGTTCATTAGATTAATCCTAACATGTGAAGAATTAGACTAAGTCGGTGAACAAGTAATTAGCACATAAATTGGGGTCAAAGTGAATGTTAGATTAATTACATGTGAATGCCAAGTAAATAAATCATACATAATAAATACGAATACGAAATAAAGAAATAAATTACAATTGATAAACTTGAATTTACGTCATAAACATGCCCAAAAGAGTTTTAGAAATAAAATAAAAAAAAATGAAAATTAGAAAATTGTAAAAAATAAGGAAATTGGAAATTGATTTAAATTAGGAAAATATGGAAATTTGGAAAATAAGGAAAATATGGAAAATAAGGAAAATATGTAAAATATGGAAATTTGGAAAATAAGGAAAATATGGAAAATATGGAAAATATGGAAATTATGGTGATAATAATAATAATGGTTAATTAAAATCCTAATTAGAAACCCTACGTCAAAACGAGAAGAGTTCAGAGGCAGAAACCACCTCAGAACAGGCGCAACATCTGCCGCGTCCTCTGGAAGAGGCCCAGCACTTCCTGCGTCTGTTCTTGAGTTGGGTTCTGACTGTGAAAGTCAGACTCACGGTTTTTTAATGTTCGTTGGTTAATTTACATTGATTTATTGATTGGTAACTCAAGTAGAAGTGATTAATTGATTTACATGCATCTGGGATCGTCATGAAGTGAAAGAAAACAATTTAAAACGAATTATTATAAGTTAGATATTATTTACGATGTTGGAATTGATTTATTTACAAACTTGA
Organism: Silene latifolia; assembly: GCF_048544455.1. Lineage (NCBI taxonomy): Eukaryota > Viridiplantae > Streptophyta > Magnoliopsida > Caryophyllales > Caryophyllaceae > Silene > Silene latifolia. Next base: position 66,982,864 of record NC_133527.1, on the reverse strand, counting down.
AGTTAATGGTGGAAACAAAGGATTACGAATTGATGAAGAAAACAGATTTAAAACATGTATCAAAGACGAAATCAAGGGACTTGATATGAACGAATCGAGTCTCTAAAATCCGAGTTTGAATTTGTGACGAAAACCCACAAATATCAATTATAAGGGATTTAAGTCGAAAGTTACTGAAATGGATTCATAAAAACTAATTTGAAAATTACTAGGTGAAATAAAGGAAAGAACGAAGAAAGAAAAATAAAAGACGAAAGGAACAAAAACCTGAGGAAGAAGAAGAAGTGCATCAACTGAAAGCAGTCCCTGGAAGAGGCCCAGTAGATGTTGCGCCCTTTCCAGAAGGCGCATCAGTTGATGCGATTCTTCTCCACGTCAGATCTGTGTTACTTCCGTTAAAAAGGATTTTAAAAGACGGTTTTGAGCATGCTTATGACATAAATTCTTACATTAATTATAATACAGAAAATAAATACATTAAATAAAATTGGGATTTTACACCCTCAGACTTACATGTTAGCGTCGCGAGATTTAACTAAATCGGTTTTTAGTGGTAAATCGACTCGATCTATAATGCAAATATGAAAGTGCCCTTGAAAAAGGATTTAAAAGCAAATTGAATTGATTAATTGATTATGGTGTAGTGGAGTTGGTCAAATTGGTCGGTCATGCATAACGAGGCTGGTACTCAGAAGGATCTGAGCTTACGTGGTCGAAAGTTCAAGCACGTAGGCGCCAAAAAGCGAGAGCGTGGTCTTAGAATGCAAAGGGAGAAGAGAAGGGCGGACACTCGCGTGAGAAATATGTGAGACCGAAGGTCTCTATTTATACTAATCACACGGAGGAATTAGGAAAGGAGAGAAAGATCCGGAAATAACCGACTTAGGTTAAACACGGAAACTTGGACAAAAAGAAAACCTTGAGGAAAAGGCGCAGCAGGTGCTGCGTTCCTTGGAAGAGGCGCAGCACTTGCTGCGTCCTTTCCTCAGTGGGTTCCTCCTGCGCAAGAAAGCGCGTTTGACAGCCTGTCGTATTTTAGGCATAACTTTCTCTACAAGACTCGGAATAAGGTGATTTCGGTGGCGTTGGAAATCTAAGAAAGAGATCTAGAACTTTCTATGAACTAGGTCTGACCCAAAAACGTTGTTATCACCTCGTAAAACGGGCCTAAAGGTCGGGTTATCATTTTAGCTAAATGAAATGCACATTTTGTAATGTAAACTTTTAGTTTAGCCCAATGAAGTGACATGGGACTCAAAATGAGATATAATCTCAACATTTTATGACATCCTAACCTTAGGTAGACAAGCACATTGCTTTTGAATCGGGATTTGACGGTTTTAGGAAATGAAGACGGTTTTTGACCCAGACTCCAAATGTACTCTAATTACTTCCAAAACGACCGTAATGACACTTAGATGATGACCATGAGGTAGACACAAGTGTTTGAGTTACCTTTTATTAACCGATTTACGAAACGTCATAAAATCGCGACATATGCTAAACATGCGGCCCAATCAGCAATGAGTGTTTGGCGGGAGGTGCAGAAACGAGGTGTCTACAACTTACAGTTGAATGAGACAGAAATAAGGGCACAAGGATGGAGTCCTTCCAACCTTGTTCTTGAGCTATCAGTAAAAGGATGATCCTCCAAGTTTCAAAGTAGAAACTCTCCTTTTAGTAACCTTAAAATATATATTAGTAACCTTAAAATTAGATCTAATATCAATCTATTTTACTACACTAGTAAGGATTATACATATTAGATTGTTGAACAATTTGAATATAAAACTATTTTATGAAGAGAGAGGTTGAGATTTGATGAGCATAAGCATTAAAAATAATAATAGGAGAACTTATTCTCTTATTAAAGGGAGGGGGTGGCCGGTTTGCATGGCATGGGGAAGGCAATGACTTTTGCTTTTTGTCTTACCAAAGACAATAGACTAGGTCTAGGTTGTATTAGTGTAATGATTATGTTTCGTGCCTTAAAACAATCAACTACACAATCCTAACGTACCAATTATGAAACCGGCCCCCATAAGATAAAATGGACTTCCATTTTATTTTTGTAATTTGTCAAATGCAATAGGTAGGTCATGTGACATGTAACATGTCATTAGACATTTTACTGCATATTTAACAAATTAAATATCATTCTAAATCAAATAAATTACATTTAACAAATTAACAAGTAATTTACAATTACATGTATATAAAATGGGTCACATTAAGTCTAGTTAATATAATATACAACATTTTGTAATTATAATTAACTAATTGTTCTTATCTCAATTATTTCATAAACATTAATCAATTTTAGTAATATAACATATTAATTACTAAATTCAATCTTATTTAATCACAATACAATAAGATAAACAACCTAAGGGGTTTTTTAGAATCAGAGTAACAACACTTTCAAAATAGAGGGAGTTTTCTGAAGAAACTCGAGCAAATGTGCAATATGTGTTCAGCAAATGTGCAAGCTGAGTTTAACAAATGTGAAATCTATGTTCAAGTTTTTGAACAAACAAGGGACCTTGACGCTAATTTTGTCAAGATTTTATGGATTTAAAAGGAACGAGAAACAAGGATATAATTATCAACTTAATCTCTAAGCAAGCACAGGAAATTAGGTTAATAATTCGGGACAAATCTAACTGAGGATTACCACAATCTAAGCACAGGTATTTCACAACTTAAATCAACAACAAAGATCAGACTACCCACAGTCAGTGCATAGGATTGAATGAGCTTTGCTACAAGTTATTGATCACGAACCACAGCCTAGCACAGGTTGTCACCAAGCCTGACTCACAAATACAGCAATTTACGCAAGTTGTTAAGATTTAATTTTTCAGAGAAATACCAACTTTTTTTTTATTCAACATAATCTTAATATTACACTGGAGAATGGCTCTTTATATTGAGCTTTTTAATGCAGCAAAATAAAACTCTAAGAAGAAATTTAACCATTGATGTAAACCTACTTTAATCTAAGGGTTGATTTTGAATAAAGTAAGAGGACAAATTGATAGGATCTGAATGTCAACTATTAAGGACAAATAGGAGTTGTTTTATTGTCTTCTTATATGGTCCAAAGCTGCTAAGGACAGTAGAAAACAGAAAAAGAGGTGACAAAGGGAAGAAGAGGATAAGCTGTCACTTTCATTGTGTCTCCTCAAAAGTAAAGTTCTTTTGATCACATGTAAGGGTCTCCTTTTCTTGTTTCCTAACGCTCACATACTTGGAATCATTTGGAGATAATTTGGCATCCCTGGACAATCAATTCAAGCCATGTAATTGGACAGGAATGCCCTTGCTCCACACATAATGCAAAACAGACAACTTAGTATCATTCACAAATCAGGCCTTCCTTGCAGGAGCCATAACGTGCTGTTCAGGATGAACTAGTGTACCTCCCTTATACAAATGGAAAGCTAAATGAGTAAGCTTTATCCTTCAACTTGAATCATTCAAAGATCATTTCTGTATCTTCAGTTATAGGCCTTCGAGTGAGTTCAGGTCAGGACTGAACTGTACAACAGCTTTCACATATCTGCCTTGTATTAAAAAAACTTATATCTCTTGCCTCAGGATGAAATAAAATGCCTCACAGGTTCCAGATGAAAGATAAATGAGTTAGATTTCATGTCGAAAACAATTACCTATAAATAACCAGTATATTTTGAGTTATTTGAGTTTGAATACTGACAGGTCATTTAAGAAAACTGAATTGCATTCCTACGTGACAGTTTTTGATGCTTGATTGTGAAAAATCTACACGATTAAAGTTGCTCATTCCAGCTCCATAGGAAAGGAGACTTCTTCAATATTTTATCCAAATAAAGAACATAAGTTTTTGCCATGTAAAACTCTAGGTATGATCATCTAAAGTTAGACCTTAAATCCTGAGTCTGTTGGGAGAATTTCAGGTTTCCTGTGCTTCATTTTGATCTAAAAAAGGCATTCACTTGTTTTATTGCCTTGCACAGCTCCATGAATGTTCCTTTGGTTTGAAAATGAAGGACCCTTGCCCCTAGCTCCTGCTGCAAAAGGAGTCACTTGAACTCCTCTCTCTCTCTCTCTCTCTCTCCCTCCCTCCCTCTCTCTCTCTCTCTCTCTCTCTCTCTCTCTCTCTCTGGAGTAGAACCCGTAGCTTTTAAATGAAGGAATCTAGAAATTGTTAAAGTTGTACCGGACATGTCAATTGTATTATGAGTGAGGCGTGTAATTGCTGATATTGTGTTGATATTTGTGACTTTAGAACCGAAAATAAGGGATAGAGATAGCTAAATCTAGTTCTAACCTCGCAAGGAAGAGTCTTAAACTAATCTTGCAAGACTAATCTGAGTTGCTGATGCGTATGGGGTTGCCTCAAGTTGGTCTCGACTCAAGTATCCGAAACACGCAAAGAAACTCCTTAGGACCCGTGGCAATCCGTGAGTGCCGCCCAAAAAGTTCAAGGATGAATCTAGTTTTCATCACCTAGTTTTTAGCATAGTCAAGCATGTTTTTCTAGTCTAGTCAAGCATGTTGATTTCCATGGTCAAGGACTTTGAATCTTCACCTAGGAAATTGCACTAGCATTTAAACTTGGTCTTGGAGCACAAGGATTTTCGGCTATATAAGGAGGCCGAAATCCTCATTTGTAACAACTCAAGAATGATGTAAAATCCTCACATTTGTGATGAACTTCGCTGTTGCGAAAAAACCTTTTGTTTTAATTCGACGCGTTTCGGTTAAAACCCGATTATTCTCAATAGGTCTTGAGAATTATTCACCATTGGTCAAGTTATAGGTCTAGGTTGAGCAAATATCCCATTGTTTTTGAGATTATTATTTATCCTGAAGCAAATATCCCATTGGTTCGATCTCTTCACAAGATGTCGAAACAAATATCCTTTTCATTATTTTTCGCTTCCGCTCAAAAACGCATCAAGTGGTATCACAGCTTCGGCTCTTGATTTCCTAAAATTCAAGACAGTCCTAGGTGCATCAAATCCGTTAGTGGATTTTCTAATTGTGATTGGCATTCAAGGGTTAAACTCAAGCGAGGTAGTTTACGGGTTAATCGGTTTTGATCACGTGGTACGGTTTGACAAAAAAAAAGAGAAAAAAAAGTTACTGTTCACGACTACAGTACTGTTCACCCGGAGAAAAGAAAAGGGGGGCATGTCAAGAGTAAAGTAAGACTTCAAGAATTGGGACAATTATTTTTGAAGAAAGGGAGTTTGATGCATATGAGGTTGCCTCAAGTTGGTCTCGACTCAAGTATCCGAAACAGGCAAAGAAACTCCTTAGGACCCGTGGGAACCCGTGAGTGCCGTCCAAAAAGTCCAAGGATGAATCTAGTTTTCATCACCTAGTTTTTAGCATAGTCAAGCATGTTTTTCTAGCTAGTCCAGTCAAACATGTTGATTTCCATGGTCAAGGACTTTGAATCTTCACCTAGGAAATTGCACTAGCATTTAAACTTGGCCTTGAAGCCCAAGGATTTTCGGCTATATAAGGAGGCCGAAATCCTCATTTGTAACAACTCAAGAATGATGTAAAATCCTCACATTTGTGATGAACTTCGCTGTTGCGAAAAAACCTTTTGTATTAATTCGACGCGTTTCGATTAAAACCCGATTATTCTCAATAGGTCTTGAGAATTATTCACCATTGGTCAAGCTATAGTCTAGCTTGAGCAAATATCCCATTGTTTTCGAGATTATTACTGATCTTGAAGCAAATATCCCATTGGTTCGATCTCTTCACAAGATATCGAAACAAATATCCTTTTCCTTATTTTTCGCTTCTGCTAAAAAACGTCAGCTGCTTACAAATTGTAAACTTTATTGAAATCTGAATGTAATCTGAAAAATAAGGCCACAACCGGTCCTTATTTATAGTCCTGCTTAAAGTCATAAATCTTATAACTTTAATTCCTTAGCTTGCAAAATAAGTTATCTAATTCTTCCTAAACTAACTAGGAAACTTATTTAATAATTAACTATTAAAAATCAGCTTTGAATAAGCTAAATAAAACTAGGATTAGGAAATACAGAGTTTCCTTATTTTATTCGAAAATAGTAAAATAAACTAATAGCTAATCAAACACGATATAGGAAATCATGTCTCCTTACACGGCTGGAATACCGTGCTCCTACATGGTCTAGGGAACTGTGAAAGTTGTACTTACTCCACCATATTCACATGATAACTCCAGTTTATAGGCATTAGAACCATAGCATTCGAGTATCTTGAACGGACCATCTACTCTTGGCATCAATTTATTCTTTCGCTATGATGAAAATCGCTCTTTTCTTAAATGTAACCATACAAGATCACCAACCTTGAAGATAGGCTGTTTTCGAAGCTTATTGGCCTTCTCTCTATATCTAGCGTTTTCTTTCTCGAGTTGAGCTCTAACATGCTCACAAATTCGAAGAAACGCTGCTTGTCTCTCCTTAGCCTCGAAACTGAACACATCTTTCTTCAGAATCGGAACCAAATCGATAGGTATGTACGGAGATTCACACCATATACATTCTCGAATGGAGCTCTCCCCGTAGTCATCGATGGTGTACGATTGTAGGCGAACTCAGCGTGAGCTAGCTTAATATCCCAATCCTTTGTGGTTTTTTTAACCAACCCTCGCAATAAGCTTCACAGAGTTCGATTAGTCACTTTCGTCTAACCATCTATTTGTGGATGGTGAGTAGTACTGAAAAGTAGCTTAGTTCCTATCAAACGACATAACGTTTTCCAGAAATAACTAAGAAACTTAGCATCTCTATCCGAGACAGTTGTAAAAGGTATTCCATGTAACCTAACAACCTCTCAATAGTATAAACCAGCCACTTTGGTAGCATCATCGGTTTTATGGCATAGGATAAAATCTACCATCTTAGAAAATCGATCAACAACCACCATAATCGAATCCCTTCCCCTCTTAGTTCTTGGTAACCCTAGGATAAAATCCATGCTCACCCCATTCCATGGTTGTACTTGTTAGAAATCATATTTTAAATATCACATATTTTAGTTTAAAGTTTTAGTCATAAAAACTTAAGGATCTTATGCATGCAAAACATATAAATAAGTGTAGAGGAAAACCGGTTCCTTACATTGAATATTTCGGTTTATGGGCACAAGTGAGGTCTCCTACCTTCACTTGTTCTTGAGCTATGATGAGTAATAGGATGATCCTCCAAAGACTTCAAGTATATAAGCCACTCCTCTTGATTGCACCCAGATTATCCCTTATCTCTACTAAATAATATGTGCTAGATATTTGTTTAGTAGTTTACCTTAAAATTGATTACTAATACTCATATATTACATTAATAATATTAGTAATGTTTTATGAAAAAATTGAATCAAAAATCTCATCCTTTGATGAAGAAAAAGATGAATATGTGAGAGAGGATAACTTTGCATGTAATATATTAGAATGAATAATAAGAGAACTAATTCCCTTAAATAGAAGGAGGGTTCACGGTTGGAACATCTAACATAGGGCATCTTACTTTTCTCTTTTTGCCTTCACAAGAATTAGGTGTGTAAGATGTGTAAGAGTAGGTGTAAGGCTAGTTGTAGGTAGGCATCATCATGCTACTTTATCAATTAAAATAAAACAACCAAAACACACTAATACTCCCTCCTTTTCGGTCCATCCTCCATAAAATGAACTACCATTTTATTTTGTCAATTTGTCAATTGTCACACAATATGTCACATGTAGTATGTTACATGTTATTAATTAATTTAATGCATATTTATCACATAAATATCATTTTTATAAATTAATTAAATTATATTCAACAAATTGACTAGTGATACTTGATCACATAAATAAAATGGGTCATTTAATTATAATTCACAACATCTTGTAATTATAATCAACCATTCATTCTTATCTCTATTGTTTCTCAAACAATAAACAATTTTAGTAATAAAGTATTTCAATTACTAAAATAAATCTTATTTAATTCCATTACAATAAGATATCAATATTCTCTCTCACAAATTGAATTGTTCAATTTTAAGGAATTGATTAACTTGCATCGTCATACAATTAATCAACTTTACAGATTAGGGCATCATTCTTTAGGTGTGACCTTAAGGGATCAACTGACCACCACCGTCCCACGACAGTAACGTCAAACTCTAGCAAGCCAATCGTTACCAATTAATGTTGATCAGTTGACTATAAAATGAATCATCCTTTACCTATTCTTAAAAATGAGATTTAAACATGTGATCATCATGATCGACAATTGTGATCGCATTATTGTCGGGGACACTCCAACAATCTCCCACTTGTCCTCGACAAGTGTGCGTCACCAATTCTCTTGTCCTATTACTTTCTCCCACTCAATGCTAGGTGTCTTTCAGGTCGTACTTGCAAGTGATCATATCGAGAGTGGTTTCCTCGATCTGGAGAATAACTGATTGACCTGAATTATCTACCATAGATACCTTCCGAGCGTGGCCACGCATTTTCAGTTCATTACTCCTCGAGTGGCCCTGAGATATTGTTATAACCCTGACAAAGGGGTGGACAATTCCTATCGCACTATTCCCTTCGACTAGCCACAGCCATCATAACCCAAAATATGCCCATTTGACCCCATTTACGAAGGTCGTAGTAACATAAATCAAGGTTAATCTGAAACTGTGCCACCTTAGGCAAACAGTCTTTAGTCAAAGAATTGACTCATTAGAATACTATAGTAGCTCTCGCCACGACCAGGCTATATAAATTTGCCAGAACTCTATAAGCGGTCACTGGGCCGAACAAATTGTTCCTTACAGTCTGCCTATGAAATCGACTAGTCATCTCAGATGACTCTATGGCACTTGAACTTGCCATCAATCGCATCACACTCTAGTCACTTCGAGACGTCACCTCATACAAGTGACTATGGGCAAATACCATGTTAATCCGAGTTCACTTTAACGGGGTTCAATATTGTCTCCACAACCCGTTTGGATGTAACAAAGTATAAAAGGAGTTTTTAGATTTAAAAACTCGAACGACAAATGTGATTATCTCATATGATTAGTCAATACCTGATTACTACTTCATATTTTTATAATCAATTTTCATCTTATATGTAGTTGTTCATCTCAATGCAATTGAAATGACATATGACATGAGTCATCATGTTAAGCCTATGAAAAGGCTTTGGTTAGTAGGTTTTATCAACTTCTTGTACCTTACTCAACCTTACTACATACTCGTTTTCCTTAGTAATGTATACATTTGCATTACAAAACTTTCTGAGTACGTGTCTAGATCCAATATAGACATAAGCTTTCTAGCCTTATAATGGCTCCCACTGTTTTCACAGTGTGCGGGATCCATCTTCTTGCACATCTCATGATTGTAAGTGTACTCAATTTCCGTTGTAAGCATCTCTCATTGTTCTTTATTGCCTAGAAAATTCTAGCAAATCCACTTCTTAAATAACATAGCCACAATGGTTCCTTAACCATCTTTAGGTGTTTCGAATACGGTTTTTGTCCGAAACCTTATACAATCTCAACAGTCATTAGTGTAAGCCCTTACACAAATTTGTGAATTGCAAAAACACTTAACTTTGCATCTTTAATGCTTCTTCAAGCACTTAAGAATAATCAATATGGCTATTTGGTAACTATTACTTAAATTCGATTTGAAACAATTCATCATACTCAAAGTATATGAAGTGTTATACATCATTACTCATTTAATTGATCCGGCAGCGGAAGCAAATGGAATCAATCAAATATGTTCAACTTGATTGAACTAGTCATGAATCTTATCAACATAAGACTTCTTATTTGACGCGAATATCATGTGGATTTATCTCCATAAATCTAGATATTAAAGATGTATTATATATCTCCAAGTCTTAAATCATTCCCAATGATCATTATGTCATCCACATATTAGACTAATTAAAATTACCGTAACTCCCACTAAACTTTATGTATAAACACAACTTCTCGACCTATCGAGAAAGGTTTTATAACATGATCAAAACATTGATTCCAACTCATTGATGTCCTACTTAAGACCCTCACTTAAGTTTCACATTATCTTAGGATGGCAAGAATCTACAAAACTCAAGGCATGTATTGAATACATTCTTTCTAATTGAAGAAGTGGGTTTTAGATTCACTCGCTATATATCTCATAATGAAACACAATCCCTAAGAAGATCCAAATAGACTTAAGCATTTCAACTAGTGCAAAACCCTTTGCTACCAATCAAGCTTTGATATCTAACAATTCACTTGAAATTTATTTTGGATTTTCATGGCTCTAAGTCTTGTATTGAGTTGTGACTTAAACACTCTCATGTAAGTCATATGTTCATTACTTTCCAGAACTAATCAACTTGAATTAAACAATTTCTTTGTAAGTTGCAAGCTCTTTACTTTCTAAAAGTAACACTAATTCATCATCTTCAACAAGTGATGTCTTTAACCTCCTAGGATTTGAAGAAACAACGTCTTACACAAAACATCTCATGTAGCCAAGAAAGACCAGTTTCTTGCGACATAACATTCTTTGTGGCTCTTGAATAATTTCTCCTACTCTATCTTCTAGAAATAAACTTGTATTCTAGAAAGACAGCTTCGCGAGCCACAAACCCGTTGTACTCGTGATTATAGTAAGGAAAAATGAGCATTTGTTTCTTTTGAAAACTTACAAATATGGTACCCTACCATTTCATATCTCATATAATTCGTTTTAGATTTAGTGGAAAAATAATTTAGACAAAATGATAAAATCCTCAAAAGGATCAAGTAACTCAAAGTAACTTGATTGAAGTCCAAACCATATCGAATAGCGTTTGATTTCTTTATCCAACCACACATTATCCCATGATGTGTGCTAAGAGAGATTAATTTGTGATACTATATCACATTTCCTTTGGCTTATATCAAAGTCTTCACTTTGATAATCCCATGATAAGTAGCATTTTAGTCGTATTTTACCCCGCATTTATACCTTATTCCGACTTGATTTTATGCGCTTAAATGTCTAAAAAGCTCATTTAATTACTAATATATAATAGTTAGTCGTATTAGTTTATAACTAATAATTAATTGTATTATTATTATTATATTAATTTAATGTGCAGGCAAGACGGGAAAGTGAGGCGGAAGAGCAAGACGGGATTATGAGAAGAAATGGCGGAGGTGAAAATAAGCTAAGTCATGGAAAAATAAACTAAGTAAAAGAGCAGCTGCTAATTTCAGACGGTCTTTGCTGAGCTTTTACTACCACCTCCGGCCACCGTGGCAGCCACCACTCACCACCACTGACCACCCTCCACTTCCAAAATCACATCCCAACCACCCATGACCACCGTCTGCCACCACAACAGCCACCACGAACCCTTCTTCCACCCCTAGCCACAAACATACAAATACAACCATTTCATGCACCCATCTTTCAACCACCACAACAGCCATCTCCAGCCACCTTGGGAACCACCCATCACCACCACTAACATCCTCCCACTTCCAACTTCATAACCCAACCACCCATCACCACCATTAACCACCGTGGAAGCCACCATGATCCCTTCTTCCACCCCCGTTCGTAAACAATGCAAATAAATTAACCCATCTTCAACTCCACCTTCTAACCACCTCCGGCCACCGTGGACCTCACCTACGACCACCAAACCAGCCCATCATCACCATACTAGAGCCTCCATTCACCGACAACCACCACGGCGGCACCAACCAGCGGCATCAACCCGCATTTCTTCCTCTTTGAAGCCCTCGCGCGCCTCCCCTGTTTCTCTATGCCGGCCCACCGACAGCCGACTACCCACACCGGCAAGCACCAACCATATATCCTCTCTTCCTTCAAAGGTCTCGCTACCGGTCATAGCCACCGGCAGCCGGGCTACCGGCACGCAACACGCAATTCAACATCTCGCATCAACTTTTGTGACTCTCTACCGGTGCACCGGCAACCACACACACCCCATTTAATTCTACTCCTTGATTCAATGGTCTCGCTACCGGTGACACGACCGGCGGCCGGCCAACCGGCAGGGCCTCTCTGCTTCCGTCTTTTGCCCTTTCGTCAATTGTGTCTATGCTTTTTTTTTTTTTTTTGCTTTGTGTCGTATTGTTTTGTTTTTATGGATCCATTAGTTCTGTTATTAGAATGATTAGGATTATTATTATTATTATTATTATTATTAATTATTATTATTATTATTATTGTTAGTAGTAGTAATTGGTAGTAGTAGTATATAAAGGCACACCCTTACATTAGACTACACTACCCATAGAATTAGATAGAAATTAGTTTACCTTAGTTTTATTCTCTCTAGTCTCTCTATATTGTAACTCAAGAACCCTAATATTTACTCTCTCATTTTCATTCAATAAAATTTGCAATCTTTCTTTAATTATTAGTTAAATTCTTCCTTTGTTTATCTAAGTCTTCATCTCTCATTAGTATACAATTAGTATTTTGGGTTGTATTTGAAGATTAGAAGAAATTCATTCTTCCATTATTGTCCAAGATTGTTAATTTCCTCTTTGTTGGTACAATTCTCATCTTTTGTTTACATTATTTTCATTTGTTTACATTTCTTATGTTGTTTAATTGTTATTCATCAAAAGTATTAGTCTTTATCATGTTTACAATGTTTACTTGTGTTTTGTTGCAATTTATTGTTGAATTCTCACCCATGAACATGTATGAGTAGTCTAATCTAGGGTCCAGGGGGAATTTGGGTAATTAAGGGGATGAATTTGGGTTGTTAACCTTTTGAATTGGGTGGTTATGTGGTTTCTACTCTTAATACATTTGAAGTGTTTGTGGAAATGCCTCAATGAAAATTGGACATTTCATTAACATGTTTGGCTTACCTTGGTGCATTGTGCTATTAGATAGTTTTAGAAGTGCTTATAGATGAGTTTTAATGAAAGTTAGAACATCTCTTTGATGCATTCGATCCGTCTTGGTGCTCATGCTATTGGGTAGTCTTTATGCTTTATTTGTAGCTAGTTCATCTCGATAAAGTGACAACTTATTGAGGAGCTTAAGGTGACTAAGAAATTAGCCTTAAACCCTTGACCACTATTATTACCCTTTTCTTGTTAGACCTTGTTTCTCCCCCTAATTGCCCTTTGTGAACCCAAAGACCTTAGCCTTCCCTTATTAATTGAAAACAATCCCATTTAGTTTAATTTAACTTGTTTGCATCTTAGTTTATAATTAATCAACATCTTATTTTGTTTGACTAAACTAAAGACTTAAACAAACCAAGTATCTAACCCCCGCCATCTTTGTGTTCGACACCCGAATAAATACTACTTTTATTTGGTTCTTTATAAATAGTTTTTGGTACCGGAAGTGACGGCAAAACCCGGTCATCAAAATGGCGCCGTTGCCGGGGATGGCGTTAGGTTATGCTTAGTTAGTTAGAGTCTTAGCTTTAGTCTTTACTTGTCGTTTGCTTGTTTGTGTAGTTTGTGTGCTTCTTGTAGAGTGTGTGTGATTTTTGCCTTACCCTAGTGTGTAAAAGCACTAGGAGTCTTACTGTAGATACCTCATTTCTGCACCTCTCACAAACCACCCGTTGATGATTGGGCCGCATGTTTGATACGCGGAACGATTTGTGACAGTTCGTAATATTATCGTCAAGTAATTGCTCAAATAGTAATATCGACCTCTTAGTTGTCATCTACGTCCCGATACGGTCGTTTTGGCAGTAATTAGAGTACCTTCGGAGTCCGGGCCTAAAACCGTCTCCATTTTCTGATAACCGTTAAATCCCGAGTCAGAATGTTCTGGAATGTTCCGGATATTTCTATTCCATATTTCACAAATTTTATCTTTTGGCAAACAATATCCCGTAATATTCGTATAATATATTAAGGAAATCGAATTATTTCCGTCCTACCATAACTCAAACGCGGAAATCTTTCTTGCAGAGGAAACCTCCGGGAATAGACGCAACAGTCTTTGCGCCTCTTCCAAGAGACGCAGTGGCTGCTGCGCCTCTTCCCAGGCCCTTTTCTGCATGTTTCTCGTATCTTTTTCATATCTTTCCGAGATTCACTTCCAAAGAGTCTCCGAAACCCTAATTCCTTCACGTGATTAGTATAAATAGGAGACTTCGCTCCTCATATTTCTCACGCGAGTGTCCGCCCTTCTCTTCTCCCTTTGCATTCTAGACTTTGTTCTTACTTATTGGCGCCTACGTGCTTGAACTTTCGACCACGTAAGCTCGGATCCTTCCGGTACCCAGCCTCTCCGTTGCATGACCGACCAATTTGACCAACTACACTTAATCAACTTAATTAATCAATCGTTTTCCTCTTACGAGGGCACTTTCTTTGCATTCGCGTCGAGCATCACTAATCGATATCTTAGTTCTTCTCGTTTCGTCAACATGTAAGCCTGAGGGTGTAAATTCCCCTTTTATTTATTGTATTTTACTTTTCGTATCATCACTTGTAAGGTTTACGTCGAAAATACCATTAAAACCGATTTCTAAAACCCTTTGTTAAAACCTGTTTTTGCGGATTTCCAGTAGATAACCGTCGAGAAAGGATGCAGCAACTGTTGCGCCTCTTCGAAGGAGCGCAGTTCCTGTTGCGCCTCTTCGTGAGGTTGCCGCAGTTCCTGCTTCATTTCTTCTTCGTTTGTCCTCTGTAATTCGTATTCAAAATCTTTCTTTTGCTTGTTCGTCTGTTAATTCTTCGTCTCAATATCATAATAATTACACATGTATATTATAATCATCATCATTAATATGTTTTAATCATCACAAATCCGACTTAAATCCCAAATAATCCAATATTTGCGGGTTTTCGTCATTAAGTTCAATTCCGAGTTGTAGAAATTCAATTTGTTCATATTGGGTTTCTGGGATCCGTCTTTGATATAGTTTAATCTGTCTTTTCCCATGTTCATCGCATATTCGTCATATATCATCGTATTTAGACTAGTTAATTGATTTCAATAGAGGACTCATTAATATTTTTCACTTCTATCATTATTCCTTCATGTAATTAATCCGTTTGCATCCGCCTCATCCATATCGCTTTTATGACCCATTCATATGTAAGATAACATATTAATCACTTTCATCCGAGTAAATAATTTAATCGATCAACTAAATCACCAATTAACATTAACGGCTTGCAATTACGCTTCACACGGCCAGACCGAATCGGTTAAGAAGCCAGGAACAGGACGCGGCGTCTGCTGCGCCTATTCCAAAGGACGCAGCTCTGCTGCGCCTGTTCCTGGCTGAGTTCTGTCCCTGAACTCCGTTTCTGCCTTGACCTAGTTTAATTAGTTTACGTATTAACTAGCTATTATCCGTATTATCACCTTCTGATCTGTTCGTAATTTTATTCTTTTATCTCTTTTTCTCAAATTGTCCGTTTTAAAGGTATTTTCGACATAAATCGCCTAATCCGTTGTAATTAATGTAATTTTCATTATTGTATTTCTTTTATTGTATTCCTTTCTTTGCTTGTATGTTTTCACATGTAAATGAGCATTAAATCCTACTTCGACCTAATTGTTTGCTAATTAATTGTCCACCGACTTAGTCTAATCTTCACATGTTAGGATTAAAACTTGGATGTTGCATTGCATGCATATAGCCGACGATATATCAAGTACGAATAACTTCCCTAATCATTAGTAGAGGCCGCTATCGAGGCGGGCAGGATTAGGTGTTCGATCAAAAGAGCTTCCTAATACGTACCCTCACCCCTTACTCCAGATCTCCGTGAGCACCCGTGTTCATTGGCATCCACGAGAGTCATTCTAGACATAGAATGCTAAGGGTAACGATTGCTTAGTGTTCATGTCACTACTTTGTGTCTTGACATGACACGAGGTATTCGAACGGTTCCAATTTCCCATAAAAATTGGTGGCGACTCCATAAAAAATGCAAACGCTTGTTTCGTTCTCACCAAGCGCCCCCGGGGGCGGCCCGTCTGTCCACGGTTTGGCGACTCACTGGGATAATACACTTACGTGTAGCCAAGGGTGAAACTTGAACAAGGTTAGGGAATAGTTTGTACAAGACAATTGTCGGTTTTCATAACTCGGTCTTCCTAGACCGTTTAATTCGGCCTTCCTAGGCCCAACCCAACCCATTCGATCAATCGTCCCGTCTAAACGGTCCTAATTCTTATTTGGGCCTAAGGATGGATAGCGATTGACGTCATCCATACCATGATGCTTACTCTTGTTTGTATCAAGGGCCTTCACTACTTGAGGAAATGGACTAGGAATCGGCCTTACTCTTGTTTGGCACGAGCCTCTCCACAGACTTCGGGTTTGATGGTTCGGTATGGCAACCCACCCTTTAAACCAAAACCCTTCTAAATGCACTCAAAGATCCCGTTATAATGCTTGTATAAATGTGTAAACCTTACGTGATCACCATTTCTAAACAAAACCATGACGAATTTTCAAAAATCAAAACCCTTTTTCAAACAAGAATTTCGAAATAAGGCTTCCAATTAGCGCAAAATCCGGTCAAAACTCTGTCCGTTTGTCGTGTCAAAATTCGGGCCACAAGCCCATTTCAAAACCTCACTTCGAGTCCACTCCTACAACTACACTACAGTTGACTAGGACACACATTTTCAAAGACCTTGTCTTTCTTCAAAACTCACTCAACACAAGTGGCACACACCCACTTCACGAGTCAAAACTTTTCCTCTTTTAGCAAGTGTGATAGAATGGTCGATCGTGTTTTGATTCGTCGTCGATCTCTTATCCAGTTTCCAAGATGCTCGGATCAAGTGATGAAACAAACTTCCACCAACTCCAGAATAGTAATGATCGAATCCTGGCCGCGCTAGCCCAAATGCAATCTACTCAAGAACAGACCTGTGACCGCCTTGAACTCATCGAAGGCCGTATCTACGCCGTAGAGGGAAGGTTGCCTCCTCTTGAGAGTGAAGTACTACGTAACTCCGATGATGAATCAAGGGATGAGAATCCTTTCATGGGGATGACTGCAGCTGAGAAAAGACTCCAATACCTAGAGGAGCAATTGATGTACCTAAAGGGGGATGACATTTATAGGGAGAACAATCGCAAGTATGAAGCCGTCAATTCCAAATTGCCAACTAACTTTAACATGACGGATATCCCTAAGTTCAAGGGACACGAGAACCCTTTGAACCACATCCGTGCCTTCAAGGATTACATGTCTATGAAAGGCATCAAACCCGAGATGTTCTTAAGGATCTTTCCTTCATCTCTTGACACCATCCCGAAGCAATGGTTCTACACTTTAGATCACAAGAAGGTCGCTACTTGGGAGGACGCCGCAATCGAGTTCTCTAAACAATATGCGGATAATGCCGAGATCCAAGTCAACATGCGTACTCTAGAGGTTCTTACCCAAAATGACAAAGAAGGATTCACCGACTTCCTAAGTAGGTGGAGGAATACTAGCACTCAACTAGTTGAACGCCCGGATGAGGCTACTCTTGTGGAGAAGTTTGTGGATAATCTCAAACCCATCTATGCCAATCATTTAAGATATCAAAACATCAAGAATTTCAAGGACTTAACCGTATTAGGGACACGAATTGAAGATGACATCCGTAAAGGACTCTTGTCCAAAACGGTAGGTCGAGGATATCAAGGATCCACAAGTCGTTCATACGGCTCTTCTAGCAAAACCGATGAAGTTAACCTTCTTGAGCCATCCAAGAAAACTACCCCACCAAAGAAATTCACAAACCTTGGGGATACTTACTCCAACGCTCTAAAAAGGCTAATGAAGCAAGGAAAACTCCAACCCATTGGACCTACTCCCGAACCCGAAAGGAAGTCCAAGTTTTGGGATAAAAATTCATACTGTGAATACCATAGGGGAAAGGGCACGACACAGAAAAATGCTACAAGTTGAAACACGTGCTTCAAGATATGATTGAAGACGGTCCACTCCCAATACCACCAGGAGGTAAACCCAACAACACTCAGAATCCTCTTGGAGTTCTAGTGATTACAAGTGATGAATCTACCTTAGATTGCTCACACCTCATTTCTCCCACCGAAAATGAAATTCATGCAATTGAGAAAGAAAGGCTCTACTCTACTATCTCCCCCACCATTTCCGACTTCATCACATGGGAAAGGAGTGTAGATAGACAAGTTTGGGAACTAGAAAGCATGGTAACAACCTTACGCAATCCCAACGCAATACCCAAAGAACGTGTACCATTGATCTTCTCTCAAAATGCCACTATGCAGGAAGTAGTCACCGTGGTTGATAAACTAGTCGACCAAATCATACGACTAGAAGGTGATATCATGAGAATGAGGGAATTAGCTGCAATCAATGGGGTTTGGGCCGATGACGATGAGGACGAGTATCTCATTGAAAACTCCCTAGTCAAAGAAATAGTCCAAAATGGTGAAGACCAAGATGTGGATCACCTAACTCGTTCGGGTCGCCCATATCAAAACACTACTCAAAACGGTCCAACCAACGTCATCACACCAAACGACAATGAAGATGACCCCACTGATCATTTGCTCAAGCAATTACAGAAAACCAAGGCTGATTTTCAGTCTGGCAACTAGTAGCAAGCTCATTCCCACATCGCCAAGCTTTACTGCAAGCTTTGGCCAAACTAAATGTAGCACATAACTCTACTCCTGAAGATGTAGTCAACTTGGTCTTCCAAGAATCACCTAAGCTAAGTAATCCTATTACTTTCTCAGACGAAGACCTACCACCTTTTGGCGCTAGTCACAACCTTGCTCTATACATCACTGTCATTTGTCTAAAGAAGAATGTGCCAATGACCTTGGTAGATGATGGCTCCGCGGTCAACGTCATACCCCTCAAAACGGCATACAAGCTAGGCATGAAAGAGTCAGATTGGACTCCTACCAATCAAGGTGTACGTGCATATGACGGTACACGACGAAAAGTGGTAGGACTTGCTAACCTAACCATAGCCACGGGACCAATCGAACGAAAGGTTAACTTCCAAATAGTGGACATCGAAGCTTCATTCAACATACTTATGGGAAGGCCTTGGATTCATGCTTCCAAAGCGGTAACATCCACCCTTCATCAAAAGATCAAGATCCCACTAAATGGCAAAGTAGTGACGATCACTTCGTCACCCATCAAGGCAATAATCGAGAAGCAATCAAACAATCAAGTCCTTGCGGATCCCGTATACGAACTTGGGGGCTTTCAAAGTGTAAGTGTCATAGAAAGTGAGTTGGCACCCTTATACTATAATCCCTACTCCAACTTGGTGGTCAACCACATACTCAAATCCCAGGGATACTTCCCTGGAATGCCTTTGAACCCTATTCGGAAGAATACCTTCGCACCATACAAGGAAGGCAACTCAACAAGGATACCACTTGGACTAGGGTACAAACCTACAAAAGAGGAAGTCCTCGAAATGCTTGCCCAAGTCCAAAACCGCAAGCACGTGGGAATCCAAATGAGGCCATATCTCCCTACCTTAAATGGATACTTT
This sequence comes from Silene latifolia, assembly GCF_048544455.1. Taxonomy (NCBI): domain Eukaryota; kingdom Viridiplantae; phylum Streptophyta; class Magnoliopsida; order Caryophyllales; family Caryophyllaceae; genus Silene; species Silene latifolia. The sequence goes on along the minus strand of NC_133527.1, from coordinate 66,963,351 downwards.
GTTCAAGAAGGAAGTTCAGAGCTCTTTCATGGATTTCCCGAACCTTGGCATTATCTTAAGAGGAAGTTAGCCGGAATCGAGATTTTTCACGATTGCTACTTCATTCCTCCAAAAACGGTTCCTACCGTCAAAACCCGTCAAGCACCTTGTTTAGACGAACAAGCTGTTAGCCTATTGTTTGGAGAAGATCGGTTCGTTAGGGCCGCGCAGGATGAGATCATTACTATGATACTTCAAGACGATCGCTTCAACCCCACCGCATTGATCACAGAAACCGACGCAAGACAGCAGAAAGGATGGAGAAAATCGATCAAATGGACCAACAATCAAGGAAGACTCTTCAAGCTCACCACTAGAGAAGGAGAGATGTTCAAAGGAGAACCAGAAGACGATGAGTTCGAGTCGGAGTCGGAGTCAGAGTCGGAGTCTAGAGAAGTCATTAGAGAGTCTACTCCTGTTGTCATCCTCACTCCCTTCGTTTCTCCTAGCTTAGCCTCGAGTAGTCACAGTAGTTCGGGAAATGCCCCAACCACTGTCCCTTTGCCGCCACTGACCATTGATCAGTTGGCTTCTTTGTTTCAACTTTACTCAAATCTTAATATGAATAAATCAGGTTCTGCTTACTCTTTGTGTTATCTTAAGTGCAATTACATTTACGATGATACCGAGGATGACCAAGACCGGACTCAATCGAACTACCTCCCTACGTAGCCAAAGAAATATTACAGGAAGGGGAAGGGGGACCAGTAATAGAGGACACCGAACCCATCAACGTAGGAACCGAACTAGAACCCAAAGAACTTAGGATAGGGACTACCTTGAGCTCTACCGAAAGGGCCGATTTCATAGACCTCCTAAATGAATTCAAAGACGTTTTCGCTTGGTCCTACAAAGACATGCCAGGAATCGACAGGGATATTGCCGAACATAGGATTCTGATTAAGCCAGGTTTCAAACCCGTGAAAGAAGAAGCTTGACGAATGAGAACAGAATGGGCTCTAAATATTAAGGAAGAAGTTGACAAGCAATTCAAAGCCGGGTTCATCAAAGTTTCCGAGTATTCTGACTGGGTAGCTAACATAGTACCCGTACCCAAAAAGGATGGGAGAATCCGTGTTTGTGTTGACTTTAGGGACTTGAACAAAGCGAGTCCGAAAGATGACTTTCCTCTACCTCACATTGACATATTAGTGGACAATACTGCAGACCACGCATTACTATCCTTCATGGATGGATATGCGGGTTATAAACAAATCAAGATGGCCATGGAAGATATGCATAAGACCGCATTCGTCACCCAATGGGGAACCTATTGCTATACAGTAATGCCGTTCGGATTGATCAACGCCGGAACTACATATCAACGCACCGCAACTACACTCCTACATGACATGATGCACAAAGAAGTTGAGGTATACATAGATAACATGATCGTCAAATCTAAAGAAAGAGAGGGACATATTGCGAACCTTCGCAAGTTCTTCGCAAGGCTACGAAAGTACAATATGAGACTCAATCCTAAGAAATACACATTTGGGGTAACATCTGGCAAACTCTTGGGATACGTTGTTAGCCAACGGGGTATAGAAATAGATCCTTCCAAAATCAAAGCTCTGATTGAAATGCCACAACCTCAAACAGAAAAAGAAGTCAGAGGATTCCTGGGAAAAGTACAGTACATAAGTCGATTCATATCGAAACTTACGATGATTTGTGAGCCTATCTTCAAGAAACTCAAGAAAACAGACCACACCATGTGGGATGATGATTGTCAAAAGGCGTTTGACCGAATCAAGGAGATATTGGCTAAACCACCAGTGCTCATGCCGCCACAACGAGATCAACCTCTTGGTTTATATCTCACAGTAACTGAAACCGCAATGGGTGCTATGCTGGCTCAAACTGTAGGAAGTGAAGAAAGAGCTATTTACTATCTAAGTAAGAAGTTCTTGGAATATGAGTGCAAATACTCACAACTCGAAAAGACATGCCTCGCTCTTGTGTGGGCAACGAAGAAGCTACGTCACTACATGCTTAGCTACTCCATCAAGATATACTCCAAAATGGATCCAGTCAAATACCTCTTCGAGAAACCCGTCCTCAACGGACGTCTGGCAAGATGGACTCGATGCTCTCTAATTCGACCTTAAATATGTGCCACTGAAAGTCATAAAAGGACGCGCCGTCGCCGAATTCTTCGCAGAAAATCCTATCAACGACGCACAAACCATAGATACTTGGTCATTTCCCGACGAGGATATACTTCAAACAGATGTAGACTCCTGGGACCTATACTTTGATGGAGCATCCAACTTAAGAGGATTCAGAATAGGAGTGTTGCTCATTTCTCCTGAAGGTGAGCATACACCAATTGCTGTCAAACTCGACTTCGAGGTGACAAACAATGCTGCAGAATACGAAGCTTGTTTCATTGGACTACAAGCGGCAGTAAGCTTAGGCATTAAAAACCTCCGAGTACATGGGGATTCATCACTGATCATCAACCAAGTTACAGGATCTTGGAAAATCCGAAGCGAAAGCCTCGCACCCTATCAGGCTAGGATAGACCAAGTCGCTCAATTCTTTGATCACGTAACCTACCTACACCTACCTCGGGAGGAAAATCAATTTGCAGACGCTCTTGCGAAACTTGCATCTTTGATAAATATGCTAGATCACATGATGGAAATGCCTTGGTGCATCGAACGACGGTCAGAGCCGGCTTATGTCCACCAAATCACCGATGAAGAAGAAATCGCACAGGAGCCCTGGTTCCAAGCAATCCTGAATTTTAAGCTTAATGGTACCTATCCACCGGATATGGACAAGAGGGGACAACGTGCTATACGCCTATTAGCTTCCCAATACATTCTGATGCAAGGAGAATTATACAAAAGAACACCTCTTGATGTAGTCCTACGTTGCCTTGATCATTCACAGGCACGAAAGGTGATGGAAGAAGTCCACGACGGAGAATGCGGTCCTCACATGAGTGGGCCTATGATGGCAAAGAAAATCACACGTCTGGGGTATTATTGGACCACAATGGAATCCGATTGCATCAAATACGTAAGACATTGCCACAATTGTCAAATCTTCGGGAATGTACAACATGTCCCTCCTTCGTTGCTCTATACAATGACGTCTCCTTGGCCATTTTCTGCATGGAGAATTGACATAATCGGAAAGATAACCCCAGCCGGAACAGGAGGTCACTGTTTCATTCTAGCGGCAATTGACTATTTTACCAAATGGGTAGAAGCGGCTTCCTACACTGGTCTTACGGCTAAAAATGTAGCAAAGTTCATACAAAACAACATCATCTGTCGATATGGTTGCCCACATGAGATCATTAGCGATAATGGGTCACACTTCCAAGCTAAAACCGAGCAATTGCTAGCCAAATACAAGATTAAGCATCACCACTCTTCGCCCTATAGACCACAGACTAACGGCGCGGTAGAGGCGGCAAACAAGAATATTGTCACGATTCTCAAGAAAATGATTGACAACTACAGAGATTGGCCAAGCAAAATACCCTTTGCCTTATGGGGATACCGTACATCTGTCAGGACGCCTACTGGGGCTACTCCTTTCTATTTGACCTACGGCATGGAAGCCGTACAACCAGTCGAGCTAGAAATACCATCCCTGCGTATTCTACTAGAAAGTCAAATCCCGGAGGCCGATTGGAAGAGGGATAGATATGAAGAACTCATCCTCCTGGATGAGCGTAGGCTACGTGCCTTACATAATGTCCAAACATATCAAGCACGTATCAAACGAGCTTTCAACAAAAGGGTTAGGCCAAGAAACATCAAAGAAGGAGACTTAGTACTCAAATCGGTTAGAGCTCTTTTACCTGTTGACCCAAGGGGAAAAATTCAAACCTAACTGGGCCGGACCATTTCTAGTCAAATCCCTACTCCCAGGGGGTGCGGTTAGAATCACAGACCTAGATGGGAATGAGTTTTCAAACCCCACAAACCTTGACCAACTGAAACGGTACTATGCCTAGAATAGGACCAAACACGCGCCTCGCGTAAACCCACGTGTCGCTCTTGTGGCACTAAATAAACGGCCCCTGGCCGAGCTGAAATAAGTTAAATGTCACTGTGCTCTTGCATTTTGACAAGTTTGTCATCCTCATATCATCAAATAAACTAAATTCGCACCTCCAGAGTAAGCAAAAGCTCATGCTTATTTTCTATGTTCATTACAAGCTCTTGCTTCGAACAATTATTCTTTTACATTTACTCGAACTACGCGCAAGGGTTTGATTTCGCTTTTCAAGTGAATACGTAGGCAATCCTTCACAGGATTCAACCCATTATATCTAAAATGTAAATAGAAGGACATTTGTATTAGATTTGAAATTCGACAAGAATAATAAGTAGAAAATCCCAACGGTTTCATAACCATTTAACCATTTTATTTCATTCGTTTCCAAAATAATAATAGTACGTTACATAATAAAAATAGAATAGGCTAGGATTCTAAAAATCCCTCCTTTTTATTACAACAACAATAATAATAATAATCAAATAAAAAATAAAGACTCGGGCTATTCCTCCATCTTCCCCTTGCCCTTGTCATTCTTGTCATATTTCTTGTCACGACCTCGAGCTAGACGCTCTTGCACCACTTCAGACCTAATCACCAACGGTCTTTCTCGAGGCCTGACTCTTCCATTCTTGCCAATCACCATCTCTGCGACAGGAGTAGTCTTTGATTTCTTCGAAGGATGAATGACCTGAAACCTGGCTTCTTCTTCTCCCTCTGTCAGATGCTTCTCCTTCTCTTTCTCTCCCTCGCGCACCTTGTAGTCTACAGGCTCGCATTTCCTCAGTCTCTCGCGCTCTTCCGGAGTTGCAGCCTTTCTCCACCTCAGATAAGAATCCGACACCCACAAAGCATTGGCGGAGAAGTTCAAGAACCACATGTTTCTTTGGGCCCATTTAATAGCCCACTCCCTTCGGCTCTCGGTAGTAAGCGCCATAGCAGTCTGCGGGACGGTGTCAAGCCTCGGGATCGTCTGCTTCAGCCCAACTTGCCTCATCAATCTTTCCGGGAAGATGCATACCATAAACTCCAATCCAGGAATGCGCACGGACCTAGTGGGATCCAAAGAAGACACTCCAGTGACAGACTTGAGGTGCCACCACGGTACAACCCATCTAATCAACGGACCATCATCACTCTTTAGCTTATTCTTCCAATAATCACAGACCCGAGTGAAGTCCACCATGTACAACCGCGTCCTCATCGCAATCGAACGGGAATGATAGGAAAGTGCATGAACTGGGGGCTCGATCAATCGGAGCCGTTCCATAAGCCAAACCTACCAAAAGCAGGTATTAGACATCAAAAAAAAAAAAAAAAATGTCTTTTACCTGCAGAATGCCGGGACTCCCCAAGAACGGCAGATCGCGGTTGGATTTCCTATTATCCAAGCCCAATATAATATCTCCTAAGCATAAGCAAGCTGGGCTCCTGCGCAGCTCCATTTGCTCAATAAGACCCAAAAGACGGGGATCACCTCTCAAGTCTTCATCAACATGCCCTTGGAAGACATACACATGCAACAAACAAAAGCCAAATGCCCTCCTCCTAGCAACATGAGAAACAGTAGGGTCGACCCTGTTGATGAATCGGTCTATAAAATCCAATATTCTCACGCCTTTCGGGGTAACTAGACGATCCACCTCAAGTCTGGTCAGTCCAAGCAAGTCTCTGAATTTGCTCTTATACCCTTGTGAAGTGGAAGGAATGGCAGGTAAATGTTCGGGATCCCACCCACCAATAGCAGCTATTTCTTCAGGAAATGGGCAAATGTCACCTCCTGGGAACGCGAAAACATGATAATTCGGGTCCCAATAGTCAAGGCAAGCATCCAAGAACGGTTTTACAACCTTGATGAGTTTCAAACTCAATAAAGACCCAAGGTTATAAGCACCCATGTCATGCTTCTCCATATTTGAAAATTCATTGGTCCATTCCTTCAAGCGGATCTCCAAAGTATTCATGATGACAATTTTCTTTTGAAGATTTATTTTGGGAGTTTTATGTGAATAGACGAAGAAGAGACGGAAGATTTATGTGAATTAAAGCTCCGTCGACGCTTCTATTTATACTAATTGCTGTTTCCAAAAATCCGCCATAACGGACCGGCTTAGGAACAGCGCAGACTGCCGCGCCTCTTCAAAGGGACGCACTCATCCGCGCCTCTTCCCGATCTCACTTCGTGATTTCCGCGTTGGATCTTTCCTAATTCTGTAACGCATGATTTCCTATTCCTGCGGGGTTTTATTTTGGTAAATACGAGAAGATTACCATGTTTCAGGTTTCCTAAATTCGCGAGCACGCATTTCGAGACGACGTCGACACCTTCGCCATTTCAGCACACTTAATTCCTTTCCTTTTTAGGAAATAATTCTCATTTTCTTTTTTAGGAAATAACTTTCATTTTCTTTTTGGGAAATAATTTTCTTTTGTCTTCATTTTTTAACGAATTTCAGCATTTCACTTCTACATTTTCTAACTTATAGATTTCTCTTTTTCTTTTTTTTAGGGGGTAACCCTCCCTACCGTCTGGTCATTTCCGGCAAAATTTTTGCATTTTTTGTGCTCTTTTGAGTCTCATTTTGCGCTAATTAAGGCCATATGTATATATAAATGTATGTTTTGCGTGATTTCTATGTAAATTTCGGCAGCATGATGGCGTAAACCGTTGTCTACCAAACCTGTTCGAGAGCTAACCTGCAAATACAAGCAACACAACCCAGCAGCAAAGGCACTCAGGCCGCCGTATATACACCAAACAGAGCAAATGTACAAGCAAACTGGGGGCTTGCGCCCCAAACAAAGTCCAAAAATGTTCAAAATCAGATGTCCAAATGTACAAGTCTACAAAACTACACAAAACTACTGCTGGGCGCCCTCCAACTCGGCAACTCTCGCCACCAGAACGGCGATCTCGGCATCCCGAACCTCGAGCTCCCTCAACAAGCGAGCTGTCTCCTCCCGAGACTGGGTCAACTCTCGCTCCAGCTCGCGGTCACCCTGTAAACAGCAATAAATTGGCTCATGTCAATCAGTTCAAGCAAAATTGGAAATCAAAAATCAAAAGAAATCAAATAAGGTTCATACCTGACGACCTCGACCACCGACGAGTGCCTCGATGGCAGTAGCTCGCAGCCGGTTGGCCACCCTCCATAGTGCCACGAACCGGGACGGCGCGACCTGCATTATCAAAGGAAATTCTTAGCAAATTGAACAAGCTCAATCAAATGTGTTCCTACACGAAAGTTATACAAGTTAGAGGCTCACCCTCCGAATCAGGTGCTGCCAGTCGTCTAGGCCAGCATCCGTCACAGCTACGTCAAAGTCACGCAGCTCGGAGATCCTCGTCCTCCCGGTCGCGTCAGTGTACTCGAGGGTCTCGGGGTACACTGGGGGCTCGATGCCGGCTGCCTCGACCTCCTGCAAAGACAAATAGCTCTCACCAATCGATGATCTTTCGTCGTAATTCTCAAAATCAAATCAAGAAAAAGTAAAAGATACTCACCACTACCGGCCAGTACGGCAACCTCCCGTAAAGGAACGCCGAGTAGTCCTCGCCAGGGAGAAGAAGGTCGTCGCCATCGGCACCGCCCAAGTCCGCCTCCTCTCGGCCTCGAAGGCTCCCTAAACATCGTCCTGGGAGGATCGACGGGAACCGTCAACGCATCCCGAGAGCACTGACGAGCCAAACGCTCGCCCAAGTACCACACAGGACCCATCGACGTCCTCAACAGCAGCCGGCTCAGGCTCCTAGGTCGAAGGACCTTAGCGACAAAAGGAGGCGCTCCAGCGTACTCCGCCCAAGGTCTGGGCACCCACTATGGCAAGATAAGGCAAAGATCATTCCTATGATCAAGTAAAGGCAAAGTATAAGAAGCATAAGTGAATACGAATGGGATACTCACGCTGCTCAGCTGAAGGGCGTTCACGTCCCGCCGGTAGACGTTGTGAGAAGAACGCTTGCTCTTCGTCTGGCACATCACCCAATCCCTCACCACAGGATAGGCCCTCTCCAGCAGCTCCGTCCTCTTGGGCGCGAGACTCGGGAAGTAGGAGTACACCCACGCCTGTAAAGCAGAACAATCAATGACAATCTTTCGTAATTTGATAAAGAAAGGAATTTACTTTGGTCTAAAGGAAGGTTCATACCTCCAACAGTAGGCCAGGCCCGACAGCACCTGGAGAAGTCCCCTTCTCCATCGGCTCCGGACGAACCATGGCCCTCATGAAGCGGATGAGGACCGCAAAACCAGCAAGATGACCCGGCCCCGGCGCCCTAGGGAACTCGGTCGTCGAAAGAAAGGGAAGGAGCTTCGTCGACAGCCTCTCGCCTTTGTCTCCGAGGTAAATCGAAGACAGAAACCACCAAAGCCATAGACGAGCCCTCTCCGCTCACCAGACAGGAGGAGGAGCCGTCTCCCTCCCATCGATCGTCACCGGCACGGGTCTTCCCCGCAAAGTAGTCTCGAACGTAAGAACGGGTACCAAACCCAAGATCAGAACAGCCTTCGGCGACAAGTTCCGCCCGATCAATCTCCTCGCCTCGGCCGAGTCCGCCCTCATGGCGTCTCCGCCACACCATCTCCTCGGTCCCACACGGCTGGACTGAAATCATGCCGTAATCCTCCAAAGTGACTCCCACCTCACCAAAAGGCATGTGAAATGTGGAAGTCGTATCCCAGAATCGGTCCAAGAAAGCGCGGACCAGGCTAAGGTTAACCCGCAACTTCCTCTTCACGATATCCCTCCAGACCTGAACCAGAGGACCGAACGCTCCACGCTCGATCATGGCCCTCTCCTCCGCCGACAGCCGCTCGTAGTGCCCCATCGCCGTCATGTACCCCGAGAACGACCTGATGTTCCCGGCCTCCTATTATGATTTGAAACAAAGCTATCTTCAGTTTTGAATGAAATTTGAAAGAAATTTAGACAAAAAGAATGAAAGAGGACAGGTGATGAGTAGCGAATTCCTATTTACCAAGCTCTTCACCGTCCTGTAGGACAGGTGACCCTCTGCAGCCCACACGAGGTGCCTACTCTCCCAGGTCTCAGCCCACGCAGGAGCTCCCCTCAGCTGACGACCTCCTCGCCCGACGTTGGCTCGTCTCGGGATCTCCTCCTCCTCGACGGCCTCCTCCTCGTGAAACTCAGCAGCCATCACCGCAGCGGTGAAGGCCTGCTCTAAAGCCTCCTCAACAGTAGCGGCGTCTATCTCCATGGGAGCTCTCCCAGAAGTAGAAGCCTCATCACCTGCAATGTTAAAGCAAATTCAGGCCGCGTCACATGACGACAAGCCTTTGTTAAGGAGTTTTCGAGCCTTCAAAGCCCTGAAATTGCTCTTCCCTTGCCATCCTTGGCCATATTCCCATCAACTCGATCACTCATGTGATAAATTGGGTCAAGTCAAGTCTAATTCAAAGCCTAGTTCCGGGTTCAAGTCAAAATTCGGCAGCATTTCGCTATAACGGCGATTACGCCCTAGAAAGGTGTCCTGAAAAAGTTGTCACAAACCAAAATTCCGAGATGGTATAAGGTTTACCCATCACCCAAGGATCCCAAATATCAAATTTCATCGCAAATGGGCAATCCTAAGGCTATTTTCGAGGCAATTTACGGTTTAGCTGTAAAACCGTCTCAAAATTTCACTCAAAGGCTCAAAACTCGACGCAAATTCGAAACAAATACATGGTTATGTTCCTAACATTGCCTACTATCCATTTCTAACATCAATTTGACATGGCAAATCCATTTGGGGGAAAAGCCCCAAATTTTCGATCAAAAGGGTCGAAAACCCTAAATTTCGCGGCTCAAAATTCAACAAATGTAGATGATTAATGCGAGATTAAGACACATACCTCGATTAATCATGTTTAAAGCAAGCTTTTGGATCAAACCTTGGCGGAAATGGTGAAGATTTGAGAGAGAAATGAGTGATTTGTGTTTCGAATGCAAATGAAACAATCCCTCTGATTTCGCGTTTTTACGCAGGAAAGCCAAATTGGGGAAAAGACGCAGCAGGCGCTGCGTCTCTTCCAAGAGACGCAGCTCTTGCTGCGCCTCTTCCTTTAGTTCCCTCCATACGGATTTTCAAAAATTCGTTATAAGTTCGTTATTTGTGGGCCCATCTTTGGTACGCCTCTTCCCCGATGCTATTTTACTCTTTTGGACCGCTCGACGATTTTCTTTCGTTCCGGCTCGCATTTCCAAGCCAGCAGCAGACTGTTTATTCCTTCCGAGACTCATTTTTGCTTGTCGCAACGAGCATTTACTTATTTACAAAAATTCGATGCACATTCGTTATGTCTCAAGCGAGAGTAAGCGGATATACTTTCCCTCTCATGACAAGAAGAACAATCCCAACTATGTCTCTAGCGAGAGTAAGCGGACGTACTGTCTCTCTCAAGACGCGAGGATTAACATTTATCCAAACGATTTTCCCTCCAGCAGTTCCCAGCCGCGTCCTGCTACTTGCAATATTTTCCCGAAGATTATCCAAACAATTTCCTCTCAGCAGTTCCCAGCCGTGTCCTGCTACTTGCAATATTTTCCCAAAGATTATCCAAACAATTTCCTCTCAGCAGTTCCCAGCCGTGTCCTGCTACTCTCAATATTTCGTGTTTCCCCGCGGAGTCCGACGAGGGTGTCGTTCTCCATAAGTTCCCAAACCCAAAACCTTCTTTCTTAGGTTCGTAAACCCAAAATTAGGACTTTTTAACTATAGGATCCCAATCCTTTTAGGTTCCTAAGCCTTCAAATTCCCCAAACCGATAGAGTTCCTATACCCAACCTCCGGTTTACCCCTTAAGTTGAACTTACTTTAGGCCTCCTTCCCGTCAATGCTTTCCTTTAGGGTCCCATACCCTAGCACAATCCTTATATACCCTTTTGGTCTTACCCTTAGCTCCCATGCTCAACCTTAGCTCCTACGCAACTCCGGAAGCATCTCGAGGAAGAAGTCTCAGGTATGGTCTCTTCTTATGGCTGGCGAGCTTCCTTACGTAGTCTAATGGACTTTAAACGACCCTCCCCGATAGTCGACAGACTCTAAAATGTTCCCGACGATAGGTCCTTGGTTCAGACCCCTTGAGCCGCCTCGCGTCGCCATAGTCGTCAGGTTGTAATCTTCCATTGACCTGATGGCTATACTTTGACTTTCGCCTTGTCCAAGCCTCAGTCAAAGTGGGGGCTCTGTAGATACCTCATTTCTGCACCTCTCACAAATTACCCGGTGATGATTGGGCCGCATGTTTGATACGCGGAACGATTTGTGACAGTTCGTAAGATTATCGTCAAGTGATTGCTCAAATAGTAATATCGACCTCTTAGTTGTCATCTACGTCCCGATACGGTCGTTTTGGCAGTAATTAGAGTACATTCGGAGTCCGGGCCTAAAACCGTCTCCATTTTCTGATAACCGTTAAATCCTGAGTCAGAATGTTCTGGAATGTTCCGGATATTTCTATTCCATATTTCACAAATTTTATCTTTTGGCAAATAATATCCCGTAATATTCGTATAAGATATTAAGGAAATCGAATTATTTCTGTCCTACCATAACTCAAACGCGGAAATCTTTCTTCAGCAGGAGGAAACCTCCTGGGAATAGACGCAGCAGGTGCTGCGCCTCTTCCAAGAGACGCAGTGGCTGCTTTGCCTCTTCCCAGGCCCTTTTCTGCATGTTTCTCGTATCCTTTTCATATCTTTCCGAGATTCACTTCCAAAGAGTCTCCGAAACCCTAATTCCTTCACGTGATTAGTATAAATAGGAGCCTTCGCTCCTCATATTTCTCACGCGAGTGTCCGCCCTTCTCTTCTCCCTTTGCATTCTAGACTTTGTTCTTACTTATTGGCGCCTACGTGCTTGAACTTTCGACCACGTAAGCTCGGATCCTTCCGGGTACCAGCCTCTCCGTTGCATGACCGACCAATTTGACCAACTACACTTAATCAACTTAATTAATCAATCGTTTTCCTCTTACGAGGGCACTTTCTTTGCATTCGCGTCGAGCATCACTAATCGATATCTTAGTTCTTCTCGTTTCGTCAACATGTAAGCCTGAGGGTGTAAATTCCCCTTTTATTTATTGTATTTTACTTTTCGTATCATCACTTTTAAGGTTTACGTCGAAAATACCATTAAAACCGATTTCTAAAACCCTTTGTTAAAACCTGTTTTTGCGGATTTCCAGTAGATAACCGTCGAGAAAAGACGCAAAGAATCGCGCGCCTCTTGAAGGAGCGCATTCTCGCGCCTCTTCGTGAGGCCGCAGATTCTCGCTTCCTTTCTTCTTCATTTGTCCTCTGTAATTCGTATTCAAAATCTTTCTTTTGCTTGTTCGTCTGTTAATTCTTCGTCTCAATATCATAATAATTCCACATGTATATTATAATCATCATCATTATTATGTTTTAATCATCACAAATCCGACTTAAATCCCAAATAATCCAATATTTGCGGGTTTTCGTCATTAAGTTCAATTCCGAGTTGTAGAAATTCAATTTGTTCATATTGGGTTTCTGGGATCCGTCTTTGATATAGTTTAATCTGTCTTTTCCCATGTTCATCGTATATTCGTCATATATCATCGTATTTAGACTAGTTAATTGATTTCAATAGAGGACTCATTAATATTTTTCACTTCTATCATTATTCCATCATGTAATTAATCCATTTGCATCCGCCTCATCCATATCGCTTTTATGACCCATTCATATGTAAGATAACATATTAATCACTTTCATCCGAGTAAATAATTTAATCGATCAACTAAATCACCAATTAACATTAACGGCTTGCAATTACGGCTTCACAGCCAGAACTGAGCCAAGGAACAGACGCAGCGTCTGCTGCCGCGCTTATTCAAAGGACGCAGCTCTCTGCGCTTTGTTCTCGGCCGAGTTCTCGTCCTCGAACTCCGTTTCTGTCTTGACCTAGTTTAATTAGTTTACGTATTAACTAGCTATTATCCGTATTATCACCTTCTGATCTGTTCGTAATTTTATTCTTTTATCTCTTTTTCTCAAATTGTCCGTTTTAAAGGTATTTTCGACATAAATCGCCTAATCCGTTGTAATTAATGTAATTTTCATTATTGTATTTCTTTTATTGTATTCCTTTCTTTGCTTGTATGTTTTCACATGTAAATGAGCATTAAATCCTACTTCGACCCAATTGTTTGCTAATTAATTGTCCACCGACTTAGTCTAATCTTCACATGTTAGGATTAAAACTTGGATGTTGCATTGCATGCATATAGCCGACGATATATCAAGTACGAATAACTTCCCTAATCATTAGTAGAGGCCGCTATCGAGGCGGGCGGGATTAGGTGTTCGATCAAAAGAGTTTCTTAGTACGTACCCTCACCCCTTACTCCAGATCTCCGTGAGCACCCGTGTTCATTGGCATCCACGAGAGTCATTCTAGACATAGAATGCTAAGGGTAACGATTGCTTAGTGTTCATGTCACTACTTTGTGTCTTGACATGACACGAGGTATTCGAACGGTTCCAATTTCCCATAAAAATTGATGGCGACTCCATACAAAATGCAAACACTTGTTTCGTTCTCACCAAGCGCCCCCGTGGGCGGCCCGCTGTCCTTACGGTTTGTCAAGTTGTATGCCTAGGGGGAACCACCAAGCTTTGCTCTTTGACTCCGATCCCGAAAGGCTTTTTAGAGTCTTAAAGAATAGGACCATTGCAAGGGTTATAACCTCTTCTCAAGCAACCATAAACCAAGCAAATCCACCCATCCAACCTCTCATTGAAAACACAACTCAACAACAACCAAACATTACAATTGATTCTCCACTAGCAAATCCATTTCACAACTTCCAACTTCCAAATAACCCACCTCAAACACCACCTTCTCATATACCAAATCCACCACCACCACCACCACCAATGGCTTTACGCGATCATAACCGTCCAAACCATAATGATGCTTGTAACCCCATCAATTTTGGCACCTTGGCTCCAAACAATTTTGAGATGCACCCGGCTCAAGTTGGCCTAATTGAAAAAGACTTGTTTGGAGGACACATTGAAGAAGATGCTCATGCTCACCCAAGGAGGTTCAAGAGGAAAGTATCTATGATGAAAAAGAATGGGGTATCCGAGGATACACTAAGGATGATGTTATTCCCATTTTCTCTAACCGGCAAGGCGGATCGTTGGTTGAATGTGCACCCTCCGGACACATTTACTACATGGGATGCCTTAGCCAAGGCGTTCCTAGAGAAGTATTATCCATCATCAAAGACCGCCATGCTCCGAAATGAGATCCATACTTTCCAACAAGAGGATGGAGAATCCTTGGGTGAGGCATGGGATAGATATCAAGACCTTATTGCTAGTTGCCCTCACCATGGGATTCCGGATTGGTATGTCACCCAAACCTTCTTCCAAACTTTGTTGCCAAGAAAAAAGGAAATGGTGAATGCCTCCGCGGGAGGGGGATTCGATCATTTGGGTGATGAAGAGGGAACTACTCTAATCAAGAAAATGGTGGACTCCGAGGCAAACTATGGCACAAGAGTGAATGTCTTAAGAAGAAGCAAGCATCCTCCCGAATTCTTAGTGAATGTGGAGACTAATGCTAAGCTTGATATGCTCACAAAAAAGCTTGAAGAGTTGAGTAAGAAGATGCAAGTAAACCAAGTGAATCAAACTACAACTTCTCATGGACCATCCATAGAGGAAGTGATGCAAAGATCAACATGTGAGTCATGTGGAGGGATGGGTCACACTTATGAAGTATGTGCAAATAACCATTACAACAACTTTGATGAGAACAATGTGCAAGAAGTGAATGCTTTCCAAGCATTTAACAATTTTTCCAACCGTCCACCTAGACCCTCATTCAACAACAACCAAGGATCCAACCAAAACTTTGCCAACCAATATCAAGCATACCAAGATTATGGGTGTAACCAAGGGAACCAAGGTAATCAAAACTTTTATCAAGGAAACCAAGGTAATCAAGCCAACCAAAGGTTTGGTCAAGGGTTCAACCAAAGGTTAAATCAAGGATACAACAATAATCAAAGGTACAACCAAGGGCAAAATCAAGGGTTCAATCAAGGGTACCAAGGGAACAACCAAAATTCTAACTTTAAAGATCAAGGATATGGCTTTTCTCTTCCAATTTCCAACCAACCTTTCAACCAAGAGCCACCACCCCAAGCAAGCAATACCATGGGAGATGATAAATATGACAACTTGGTGAAGTTGATAGGGGATTTGGCAAGTAATACCCAACAACAAATCAAGAGTCTTGAAGCTAAGGTGGCTTCCCAAGCTTTCATGAGTTCTCAAAAACCACCGGGTGTGTTTCTAAGACAATGGCAAAATCCAAGGGACCCTATGAAGTCAAAGGAAGTTAATGCTATCATGGTTGGAGTTGAAGAGGAAAGAGAAGAGTCATTTGATTTGCCAAGTCAAGAGGAGTTATCTTACACTACTCCCTTTGCCATGGCTATGGAAATATTCCAATAAATTGACCATGAGCCCGAAAAAGAGAGCATAGAAGACTATGTGCTTGAGCAAATAATGACAATTCATGGTACAAGCTTGGATGTTGAAGTTTACCCGGGTAAGGGAGAGATGATTATGACTTCACCAACCACTATGAGTGAAGAATTTGTGCTTGAAGAAATTGTGAAAGCACCAAATATGATGGTAGAAGTTGAGAAGAACCCGGAAAAGGAAGAGATGGTCATGGTAGAAGAACACTCTTTGGCCAAGCAAGAAGAAGTCATTTCTAGAAGAGTGGACATTAGTAGCCATGAGCTTGATGCCTCAAGTGAGAAGTGCAATGTGGTCAAATCTAAAGAAATCCCTATCAAACTTGATGACCCCGGGAGTTTCTCAATTCCTTGTACCGTTGGTGACCAAAAGGTGGATAGTGCTTTGTGTGACTTAGGGGCAAGTGTGAGTGTCATACCACTTGCCCTTGTGAAGAGGTTGAATATTTCAAGCTTAGCCCGCACTTCCACTACAATCAAACTTGCCGATGGAACAATCAAATCTCCAAATGGGATTCTCAAGGATATCATGGTTCAAATTGGTAAGCTTTCAATTCCTACCGACTTTGTTATGTTGGACATCCCTATGGGAAGAAGCTCTGGTGTCATTCTTGGTAGGCCATTCTTGGCCACGGGAGGAGCTATCATAGATGTCAAAGAGGGACGATTGTCATTCAAAGTCCGGGAGGAAAAAGTTGAGTTCAAGCTACCACATGCTTCAAAGAAAACCGTGGTTCAAAACATGTTTGCTGTGGAAACATTAGAACTCCATGAGAATGAAGAAGATGAGAACATGGAATTCTTGATTGCTTGTGAGCCAAAAGTTCATGATGAGCCACCGAATAAGCCCCTTGAAGAAGAAGTGAATGCTAAAGATAAGTGTGGGGAAATGGGCAAGACTTGGGAAACCGAGTTCAATTCTAGCACCAATACCCCTCCAAAATCAAAACCGGGAATTGAAAAGAAGAAGCCAAAAAGATGGAGGAAGAGATCGAAAGGAAAAAGGGTATGTGACCCTAATGTTGACAAAGAGACTAAGGAAAAGCTTGAAGAGGAAATGAACCGAAAATGGCAAGAGATTCAAGATGCCATGAGTAAGTTGCATGATTTGATGATGAAGACCAAGGGTTCGTGTGTTGTTGACTCTTATGTTGAAGGTGGAAAGTTGGTGGGATCTCGGGATATTGATCCCGGTTGAATGAAGTCTTTGAATGAAGAGGTTTGGTGGAGTTACTTAAGAACCACCGCAATGTATATATTCTTCTCTTCTTTAATTAAGTTTTTACCGCATTTTGCATTTAGTGACATGATTCGAAAAGGAGCTAATATAAATTAGTTCTCTTTGCATTCCTATAGTGTAGTTTGCATCGTATTTCAATATTGCATATAGATTAGATCATGCATTGCATACTTATTTGAAAATCACTAAAAATTTGAAAAATAAAAAAAAAAAATCAACAAAAACATGTATTTCATTTCCGAATTTCCTCCACACATTTATTTCCATTGGAAATATGTAAATAAATAAGTGTGGGGAGTAAATTCCATCATTTAAAAATACAAAAACATGTTATTTACTTTCAAATATTCAAAAAAAAATCCAAAAACATGTTCTTTAATTTCCAAAAATTCAAAAACCACCAAAAATATGTTGTTTATTTTTCCTATTCTCTCCCCATACTTTGTTCCATTGAGGACAATGTAAATTTCAAGTGTGGGGAGGGAAATATCCACTTTGTGAATATTGTCTATATTTGTACATATACATATATACTTGTAAATTTAAGAAAAATTAAGAAAATGCCTAAAAATCGAAAAAAAAAAAAAAAAAAAAAAAATTCAAAATTCCAAAAATATTGCATTGTATATATATGTTTGGCTAACCTTTGGCATATGCATTGACCATTTGAGGCAAAAAGGAGCTAGAAGTCGCTTGGTAAACTCGTTCTAATCTCTTACTCCTTTACCGTTCTTTCTTTTTATATCTTGTATATTTGAAGGAGAATGGGATTTTGTGCCTTGGATGTTCCCTTGGAGAACTTGTGGATTTTTGGTGTTGATGTGTTGTTAGGATTAGCCCAAATTGTTGCATGTTTACCTTATGTCTATTTCCATTTCTTGCTTGCATTCGTTTCACATGTAAATATGTGTTGTGTTTCCTTCTTGTTGCATTGAGTTTGTATATAAATGTTTGAACAAAATTTGGTCTAGGAAGGGAGCATGATACCCTCTATGATGATATTGTCTAGGTCGTGTCTTTCCCCTCTTAGTGGCTTGCACCTTGTGACCTCCTTGTTAGGGTGTTTGCTTGCAAATACCCGGGAAATGAGGCTAGACCGGAAAGTTTTGACCACCATGTGAGACCAAGACCGTAGACTAGGCCTAGATTTCGGCATAGCTACTTAAAAATGTGATATTTAGAGCCTCCTTGGGACCGGTACATCCATACCCGGTCTCCCTTAGGCGTGAGTAGGCTCCTTGCGTGGCATGTCACATCAAGACGCACAAGCATGGCGTTCTTTCCTTTTTAGACCATGAGATGTTCCTTTATATGCATATTTTGAAACAATTAGTCGCATTTTACTTTTGAGCCTTGAAACAAATCAAACCGAGAAAGGCCACATTTCACCCGGTTTTGGACCTTGCACTAGATTGAGGTCTAACATGAATTCCGTCTAAGAAGTCGTGCCATTTTCCAGCATGTGATTAATCTTTGGTGAGTTTGGGACGTTTTTGTGTAGGAACTTATATCCCAAAGCCGTTCCTATCATAGAGTTTGCCAAGCTTTTTGAACAGCGCGCAATCAGGACCATGGCTGGAACAAGCTTAGTTTTTTGTGCATTATGTCGCTATCAACCTTCCTCTTTTGAACCAACAAAGCTCAAGGGACTTTATGGCTGCAACAAGGACTCTTACACGGTTTCCTCAAGCCCCATTTCAGTCCATATAATCATAAATAAGAAGTTGAGCTACAAACAAGGAAGTTTGGACTATTAGTTTACTTTCTTTGCTTTATGTCCTTTTCATTTCAGATTTGTCATAGTCCTTGGCTGCCGTTTTTCTTGGTCTTTAGCTGCTATTTTTGTGGCCCTTAGATGTAACTAGTAATCAAGGGTCAAGATTGTAAGCCTTGGTCTATATAAACCAAGCTAAACACTTGAGAACTTCAGATTTGATTGAACATTAATACAAGTGAAAACCTAGTTTTTCCTCTTAAATTCTTTGCTTTGTGCTAGAAGATCCTCCTATGCTTAGTGCTAGGGGTTGAGTGAGTTCTTTGCTAGGTGCTTGAACAAGCTCTTAGTCTTAAACCTTGGCTTTGTGCTTGGTTTATTTCATATCTAATTCACTCGATCCTTAGCATTTGAGTCACGGTTTTTAGCTTGTTTTCTGTCCATTTTCGTGTTCTTAGAGTTTTATTCCAAATTGGTTATCAGAGCTTTGGTTAACAACAAAAATCCTTTCTTTGTGAGTTCATTATACCCTAACCACATTAAAAACACAAAAAACAACCATGAGTGAAGAAAGGATTGCTGGAATTGAAACACAAGTTACTCAACTTTCTGAAAAATGTGATTTGTTGCTAGAATCTCTCAATGTTATCATGGCTAACATTCCAACACCACCACCAAGAGGAGGACAACCACCTAGAGGCAGGGGTAGAGGCCGTGGCTTCATGGGTAGAGGACGAGCTCATGGTGGCCGTGAGGAGGAAGAGCTTTCTGATTCGGAGGAGTCCATGGCCGAGGCCTTTCATGGAGAGCCCAACAAAGACTTAAAGGTAGAAATTCCTGATTTTCATGGTAGTTTAAACCCCCGAGGATTTGTTAGATTGGTTTAGGACCATTGAAAGAGTCTTTGAGTTTAAAGGTTATTCTGATGGCAAAGCTTTTAAAGTTGCAATCTTGAAACTCAAAGGCTATGCTTCCCTTTGGTATGAGAACTTAAAAATCGAGAAGAAGGGATGGTAAGGAACCTATTAAGTCTTGGTTAAAACTGAAAAAGAAGCTTAATGAGAAGTTTATACCTAAAGAGTACACTCAAGACATTTTCATTAAGCTCACACAACTTAAACAAGACCAACAACCACTTGAGTCATATCTTAGAGACTTTGAACAACTTACTTTGCAATGTGAACTCAATGAGAAGCCCTAAAGAAAATTGCTAGATTTGTTGAAGGGTTAGATACTAAGATTGCTCATAGGGTTAGAATGCAACAAGTATGGTCCTTTGATGAAGCCGTTAATTTGGCTTTAAGGGTTGAGAAAATGGGTAAAGGGAAGGCTACAACCACCAAACCAACCACCAAACCCGCCACCTTTAGACCCCCAACCAGTTTCAAAATTAATGAACCACCCTCTCAAAACAAAACCACCATACTTGACAAAGGAAAAGCAGCTGAAACCTCACAAAAAAAGACCATGCCTCTCAAAAAATGTTACCAATGCCAAGGTTATGGTCACTTTGCCAAAGAATGCCCAACCAAGAGAGCCCTTAGTAGCTTTGAAGTGGTTCATTGGGGAGATGATGAGATTCTTGTGTGTGATGAGGAAATGGAGGGAACGGACCATGAAGAGGATGATGTGGTTATGCCGGATGCGGGTCTTAGCTTGGTTACTTGGAGAGTGATGCATACCCAACCCCAACCCTTGGAAATGGATCAAAGACAACAAATCTTTAGGTCTAGGTGCACCATTAAGGGAAGAGTTTGCAATCTTATCATTGATGGAGGGAGTTGTACCAATGTAGCCTCTAGTACTCTCATTGAAAAGCTATCTTTACCCACACAAGACCACCCTAGTCCTTATAAATTAAGGTGGCTTAACAAGGGGGCAGAAGTTAGAGTGGATAAGCAATGCCTTGTAACCTTCTCCATTGGCAAGAACTATTCGGATGAGGCCCTTTGTGATGTTCTACCTATGGATGCTTGTCATCTTCTTCTTGGGAGACCTTGGGAGTTTGATAGGGATTCGGTACACCATGGGAGAGACAACACTTACACCTTCAAGTTTGGCTCAAGAAAGGTCATTCTAACACCACTTCCACCCGTCCTTAAGCATACTACACCACCATCCATGCTTGAGCCTTCAAAAGAGGTATTATTGATCAATGAGGCCGAGATGCTCCAAGAGTTAAAGGGTGATGAAGATGTCTATGCTCTTATTGCAAAAGATGTGGTTTTTGGGCAGAATGTTTCACTTCCTAAGGAGGTCCAAGAGCTCCTCCAATCCTATGAAGATGTGTTCCCAAATGAGCTCCCAAGTGGCTTGCCTCCTCTTAGGGGCATTGAGCATCAAATTGATTTCATTCCGGGGGCTACATTACCAAACAAGGCTGCCTATAGAAGTGATCCTAAAGCTACTCAAGAGTTACAACAACAAATTGGAGAACTTGTGAGCAAGGGCTTTGTGAGAGAGTCCCTTAGTCCGTGTGTTGTCCCGGCCCTCTTAGTGCCAAAGAAAGATGGGTCTTGGAGGATGTGTACGGATAGTAGAGCTATCAACAACATTACCATCAAGTATAGGTTTCCCATACCTAGGCTTGATGACATCTTGGATGAGCTTAGTGGAGCTCAATTGTTTTCAAAGATTGATTTAAGGCAAGGCTATCACCAAGTAAGAATCAAAGAAGGAGATGAGTGGAAAACCGCATTCAAAACAAAGCATGGGTTGTATGAATGGCTTATCATGCCATTTGGTCTTTCTAATGCACCAAGTACCTTCATGAGGCTCATGACCGAGGTACTTAGACCTTATTTGGGCAGATTTGTGGTTGTTTACTTTGATGATATCTTGGTTTATAGTCCTTCCAAGGAAGAGCACCTCAAGCATTTGCAAGTGTTGTTTGAAACTCTTAGGGAACACAAGTTGTATGGCAAGCTAGAGAAGTGTTCTTTTATGCAAAATGAAGTCCAATTCTTGGGCTTTATCATTTTCGACCGTGGCATATTGGTTGATCAAGAGAAGGTTAAGGCAATCAAATCATGGCCTATACCTAAGAATATCACGGATGTAAGGAGTTTTCATGGGTTGGCATCATTCTATAGGAGGTTCATCAAAGATTTTAGCACACTTATGGCTCCTATAACCGAATGTATGAAGAAAGGGGAGTTCAAATGGGGAGAGAAGGCTGAATCATCCTTCAATATTATCAAAGAGAAGCTTTGTGAGTCTCCTATTCTTACTTTGCCAAATTTCAATAAGTTGTTTGAAGTTGAGTGTGATGCTAGTGGCATTGGCATTGGGGCTGTCCTTGTTCAAGAGCACAAGCCAATTGCTTACTTTAGTGAGAAATTGAGTGGTGCCAAGCTCAATTACTCAACTTATGATAAGGAGTTTTATGCTATTGTTCGAGCCTTAACCCATTGGAGTCACTACTTGAAACCACGACCATTCGTCCTACATTCTGATCATGAGGCTCTCAAATACATTAATGGTCAACACAAGCTCAATCATAGGCATGCTAAATGGGTGGAGTTCTTACAATCCTTCAACTTCTCAAGCAAGTACATAGAGGGGAAAGATAACATAGTGGCTGATGCATTGTCTAGGAGATTCATTATGTTGAGTTTCATGGAGCAAAGGGTCCTTGGGTTTGAGTACATGAAAGAATTATATGTGGAAGATCCGGATTTTAAAGGAGAATGGGAGCTTCTTCAATCTGGCCAAATCAAGCTCAAGAGCAAGTACTTGGTTCAAAATGGGTTCTTATTCTTTGGGAACAAGTTGTGTGTGCCTAGGGGACCTTATAGAAACTTATTGATAAGGGAAGTTCACTCCAATGGTCTTGCCGGGCACTTTGGCATTCAAAAGACCTATGACATACTCCAAGAGCAATTCTATTGGCCTAAGATGCTTGGGGATGTCCAAGATGTGATCAAGAGGTGTGCTCCTTGTCAACAATCAAAATCCTATTTCCAAACAGGCCCCTACACTCCTTTGCCGGTTCCAAATCAGCCATGGGAAGACATAAGCATGGATTTCATTGTTGCTTTACCAAGAACTCAAAGAGGGAAGGATTCAATCATGGTGGTTGTGGATAGATTCAGCAAAATGGCTCACTTCATTACTTGCAAGAAAACCGAAGATGCAACTAGTGTGGCCGAGCTCTATTTCAAAGAAGTGGTCAAGCTACATGGTATTCCTAAGTCCATTGTCTCGGATAGGGATTCCAAGTTCATGAGTCATTTTTGGAGAACCTTATGGAAGCTACTCAAAACAAGGCTCTTGTTTAGCACCTCCCATCACCCCCAAACCGATGGGCAAACGGAAGTTACCAACAAGACCTTGGGGAGGATCCTTAGGTGCACGATTGCAAGATCATTGAAAGATTGGGACCTCAAACTAGCTCAAGCCGAGTTCGCCTTCAACCGAGCCCCTTCCACAACCACGGGCAAGTCTCCATTTGAGGTGGTATATGGCGTGAATCCTATGATGCCTACTGATTTGGCACCCATCAAAAGAAATACCATTGATTATGATGCTAAGAAAAGGGTTGAACAAATGCTCCATGTCCATGAACAAGTCAAGAAGCAAATTGAGAAGGCTAATGAGGCTCACAAGGCCAAATCCAAGGGTGTTAAGGGAACCAAAAGCTTTGAACCCGGAGATCTTGTTTGGATACACTTGAGGAAAGAAAGATTTCCAGAAAAAAGGAAGAATAAGCTCATGCCTAGAGCTGATGGTCCATTCAAAGTACTTGAGAAGTTTGGGTCCAATGCATACAAGATAAACCTTCCCGGAGAATATGGAGTCCATGGAACTTTCAATGTTGGGGATTTAAGTCCTTATTATGAAGAGATTGAGGAGGATAAGCTCGAGGATTTGAGGGCAAATCCTTTTCAAGAAGGGGAGATTGAAACAAATCAAACCGAGAAAGGCCACATTTCACCCGGTTTTGGACCTTGCACTAGATTGAGGTCTAACATGAATTCCGTCTAAGAAGTCGTGCCATTTTCCAGCATGGGATTAATCTTTGGTGAGTTTGGGACGTTTTTGTGTAGGAACTTATATCCCAAAGCCGTTCCTATCATAGAGTTTGCCAAGCTTTTTGAACAGCGCGCAATCAGGACCATGGCTGGAACAAGCTTAGTTTTTTGTGCATTATGTCGCTATCAACCTTCCTCTTTTGAACCAACAAAGCTCAAGGGACTTTATGGCTGCAACAAGGACTCTTACACGGTTTCCTCAAGCCCCATTTCAGTCCATATAATCATAAATAAGAAGTTGAGCTACAAACAAGGAAGTTTGGACTATTAGTTTACTTTCTTTGCTTTATGTCCTTTTCATTTCAGATTTGTCATAGTCCTTGGCTGCCGTTTTTCTTGGTCTTTAGCTGCTATTTTTGTGGCCCTTAGATGTAACTAGTAATCAAGGGTCAAGATTGTAAGCCTTGGTCTATATAAACCAAGCTAAACACTTGAGAACTTCAGATTTGATTGAACATTAATACAAGTGAAAACCTAGTTTTTCCTCTTAAATTCTTTGCTTTGTGCTAGAAGATCCTCCTATGCTTAGTGCTAGGGGTTGAGTGAGTTCTTTGCTAGGTGCTTGAACAAGCTCTTAGTCTTAAACCTTGGCTTTGTGCTTGGTTTATTTCATATCCAATTCACTCGATCCTTAGCATTTGAGTCACGGTTTTTAGCTTGTTTTCTGTCCATTTTCGTGTTCTTAGAGTTTTATTCCAAGCCTCACATTGCCAAATAAGCCTATTTTTCGACCCTTTAGACTAGGTCCTATTTTGCTAACCCCTTTTGAGCTTAAACCTCTCTTTTGGCACCTACAAAACTAGCTACATACCATAAACAACCTTCCCTTGTCAAGAAAGTTGCTTACTTGTTGTTGGTTATATGAAGAAGGGTGTTTTGAGTCCTAGTTGATGATTTGAGTTGAAATAATGGTTCTTAATTTGGTTTGTTGTTGGAATAAGAGGTTTTTGGAAATAGAAAAAAAAAAAGAAAAAAAATAGAAAAAGAGAAAAATGTAATGAAAAAGAAAAAAAATTGCGCTATTACTTTGTTTGATGAGAAAAAGCCAACCAACACTCCTTCATCAATGGAGTAGAAAAAGGCGTTGCAAGAATAAAAGGGCATTTGATGTTTTTCCTAAGTGAGTCGGGTTTGCACAATGTTTGCATAAATTCGGGAAACCAATTTTTGTTAGGGTGTAGACGTTACTCATTTGTTGTAATAAAGTGGAAGAAATGGAATTTTGGCAACTTCTTGATGTGTACCTCCACATTTTTCCGAAATGGTGCTTGCACCAACCCCGTTTCGACCCATCACCTAACCCCGTTACAACCCTTGTTTCTCTTTATGCATATTTTCCTTTTTTGCATCTCACGAATGGTCTTGTAGGAGAGGATTCCATGTTAGATTGCGGGCATGTCTCACGAGTCGAGTAGTTGAGTGATTTTGGTTACTTTTTGCACAAAAATCACCCGTTCTAAAAAGAAAATGAGAGACGAGTGAAAACCGTGAGGAAGTCGGTAGTCTTGGTCCCCTTAGTCATGGGTCAATTTGGTTGAATCTTGCGTGTGTCGTGTAAATCTTGAAGGTTAGGCTTTGCTTCCCTCTTTCCCGCCTTTGAATTTGTTTCTTAGGCATTTGATTGTCACATTGAGGTTGCTTGAGCCACCATTAGGGCATTGACACCCCGCCAAGACTATGAGACGGTATCTCCCGACCAAAACCTTTAATCTTTCAAAACAAAACGGCCGCATAGATGAGGAAAATGGTTTGACTTTTTGTGATGCATCAAATATCTTGATTCGTGCTTAAATGTTGGATGTGTCAAAAGTTTCCAAAAGCCCCCACTTGCCTTGCATCGAAATGCATACCTCATTGTGTTTCGGTGTGAGTTGAAGGGACGGAGGAGGCCCGTTAATTGCCTTTCATCGGATATTATTATTTTAGCTAGTCTTTTATATTACGGGTCTTAAGTTTATTAAATGAGCTTACTCGAGGACGAGTAAGGTTTAAGTGTGGGGAGATTTGATAAGTAGCATTTTAGTCGTATTTTACCCCGCATTTATACCTTATTCCGACTTGATTTTGTGTGCTTAAATGTCTAAAAAGTTCATTTAATAACTAATTTATAATAATTAGTCGTATTAGTTTATAACTAATAATTAATTGTGTTGGACCTTTAGTCCTTATTAATTGTTTTGATAATGACAGTAATGATTTGTATGTGGACTTAATATTTAAACATATGCGTGTAATTGTGTGCTTAAGTTTTAATTTAGAAAGGAACAATTACAATGACGTAAGCTTGAAGTTTGGACCAAGGAGGTACAACTTCAAATACACTTGATCGATGTATTCAAGCAAGATCAAGATTGGAAATCAACCACGAGACTCAAGATGAGAGACTTGTGAAGAGACGATTCACATCAAGATCTATCGAAGATTAGTTAGTATAGGTCGTCATCCGGTAATGGTTTTACTTTGTTTGATTTAAAGGTTAGTGAAGTTATGACCTAATAGACATAACTTCATTGCTAGACAAAAATGATGCGTTAATTTTTGGAAAATATATTTTTTAGTGATTTATAAAATAAGAGAGTATTTATTTTATTTGGAATTAATCAATTAGAATTTAAGTTAAATAAACTATTGGTTTGTAACACGATATTTAAATCGTCATGCAACCTAGGGCTTTAACTAAATTCTATCTCGATTTGTTGTGGGCTATAGAAGCAAGTAGTGGACCGAAGGAACCCTAGAGGCCGGCCAAACCCTAGGTGGGCCGAACCCTAGGGAGGCCGAAACCCTAGGGTGGCCGAAAACCCTAGGAGGTCAAACTCCTCCTTCCTTTTGCTTCTTACTTGTTCATCAAGTCATTTAGGGATTTATGTTTCCAGAACATTCCTATGCCCTAATTCCAGAACATTCCAAACTCTAATTCACTCTACTATAAATACTCTCATTCATTCAACAATAAAAGTTAGAACACACATCTACACTTTTAGAGAGAAAAATATTTTTAAGCAAAAATCATTTGAGCTTTAATTCTTATTTTCCAAATTTGCTTATACAAAAATTACGCATCAAATTTGTCAATCACTCGAAGAAAAATCGTTATAGGATACTAAATACACAAGGGTATTATACTCACTCGCATAACGTGAGATTAGTATTTATCGTTGTATTTTTCTTATTAACGTAAGAGCAACCTAGAGTATTTAGCGATACTCAATCTGAATTATAATCATATAGTTGATTATACGAGTGGATTGATAATTTTTGTAATCCGGAGAAAGGTACTAAAAATTATTAATCGAGAATAGTGGACGTAGGTTTCGACTTGTGAAACTGAACCACTTCAAAATCCTGTGTGTCTCTCTTTCTCTCTCTCTCTTTATTATTGTTATTTCGATTTTGCATTTATTGTTAATAATTTAATTAGTTGATTTTAATCAATAAAATCAAGTAATTAATTTATATAATATATTTCGAAAAAGCGATCATCGTTTTTAATACTCAATTCACCCCCCCCCCCTCTTTCGTATTCGATCAATAGACTCCACAATTGGTATCAGAGCCTCGTGCTCTTGATAGCCTAACAGCTAGAGTTGATCGTTTTTTTGTAGTCTATTTATCGTCTTTTCCATTTGCATTTATTTTTTATCAAATGGATTCCAAACACCTAAAGTGTCCTATATTCAATGGGAAGAACTATGGTTTATGGAAAAATATGATGACCCACTTCATTAAGGGAAACGACTGGGAGTGTTGGTTGATTATCAAGAGTGGTCCGAATAAGATCTTACTTGCAACCAGTAATGGCACTACCGTCGAAAAGAAAGAAGAAGACTATATTGAGGTGGATTATAAAAAGGCTGAGAAGAATTCAAAAGCAATAAGCTTATTGCAAAACGGTATGATTGCTACTGAATTCGATCGTTTCTCAACCAGTTCATCTGCCAAGGAAATATGGGATGGTCTAGAATTTGCCTATGAGAGAACCACTGTTGTCAAAAAGCATCGTATGGCATTACTAATGCGAAAATACGAGCTGTTTGCCATGGAGCAAAACGAGTCAGTTGATAGCATGTCCTCTCGCTTTTCTAGCATCATCAATGAGCTAAAGAATTTAGGAAAAACTTTTGTCTCCGAGGAAATTGCTAGAAAAATACTCAGAAGTATGTCTCGCAGATGTAGACATAAAGTATATGTCATAGAAGAATGTAAGGACCTAACTTCATTATCCTATCAGGAGCTACTCGGAACCTTAATGGCTCACGAGATTACTCTTAATCAGGATGAGGAGGAAGTTGGCACAAGCAAAAAGATGGCCTTACAAGATGGCCTGACGGAATTTCCGTCAATAACGGCCCTTATCCGTCAGAAATGCGGATTCCTGACGGATTTTCCGTCAGGAACGCGCGTCACTACAATTCGTCACAAAAAACGCAATCCTGACGGATTTTCCGTCAGTAATTCGCATTCCTGACGGAATACTGACGCCTAATCCGTCACACGTCTTATCTGGGATTTGGTAAAAAGTCAACCTAACTTTGACTTTTCTGACGGAAAATCCGTCAGGAATATCAAAAATTCTGACGGAATTTCCGTCAGAAATCGACTTTTTTTTAAAAAAAAAAAAAAATCTGTTCAAAAATTAGATACATGTAACTGTAGTAATAATAGCAAGGTTATTGCTGAGTATTTTACATTGTATGTTATTACTGAGTACTTTACAGACAAATATGTCATAATGCAACTATGTTTCACCATCTTCACCAAAGAAGTAGTCAACCACGCCCCCATTTTCTATGGCTCCCCCAATTTTAATCTCCTATGCTGAGCTCTCATCAGCGCAATAACTGTCAAAACAAATCACAACATTTACAAACGGGTCAAATGAATGTCAACAGCGAAAAAATTAAATGCATAAAAGAACATTATCAGTCGACCTTGTACATGAAATAGAAAGACTACATGGGTGAAATGTACACAGATGTTGCTTCCAAAGTATTCACTCTTTGAACAATATTAGCCCATCATTGTTCACATAAAACCATAAGAAGAAACTTAAAAAAGAACAAGAAAAGACATTAGAAGAGCGAAAAAATGCTCAAAAAGCTGATACATAATAATCCGTATGGTGTCATGAAATTGTAATTTTGTTTGCACCAAAGATGAAAACATGACCCATACCAAAGTATATGGAGAAGACAGACTTTACTGGAAAAGACAATTTGGATCCTTATGGATACAATACAGCAAAATATGCAAACACGATTACTCGAGTGCCTGAGTGCATGACATTCCATGAATATGAAATTATGGGGAGACACACCAACAGTTACTCTATAAACTATTGCCCGTTTTTTATGTCGCTTGGAGACTTCGCAGTTAGCACTATGGCTACATATTGTGACATCTAAGGATAAACGGAAGATAAATTAGCACCACATTTGAGAGTATGAACTAGAACCTCAAATAGAGGAGATAAAAATAAAGGCAAAGCGGATAAAAATGCACCTTTAAGACTACATTTCCACTGTCAGAGTCTCTTGCAACATAATACACGTAAGACCTGCACGAGATGTAGTTAAATGATTCACCACTTTAGTTTGATAAGGTACATTTTAAAATTGGTTGTATTTGTTTGTACGCATCAATTCTTCTACCCCTGCATAATCTCTATTGCTAACACTTTCCCATCAGATGAGTAGGAAGCTTTTTGGTCATGTCTCATGTGTTGGCAAACAGCTAGTCTCACTTGTGACGGACACTATCCGTCACAAGTGAGTGACGGGTCACCTCCCTCTCACACAAATACAGGTGGGAGGTAGGTGGGGCGCTCCATTTTCGCCCCACTTGCCCTCCCACTTGCATTTGTGTGAGAGGGAAGTGACTCGTCACACACTTGTGACGGATAGTGTCCGTCACAAGTGAGAATTTGTGGTTGGCAAAAACCAAGATCTAATCACAACAAGCCTCCTTTTCGTTACATATTTGGATTTTCATCAATTAGACTTTCCAATCCTAGACCCCACATGATAAAGATGGTTTTTATTTTTCATCTTAGTATCCTACTCATAGACATCATTAGGCAAAAAATGAGAGAAGGAACATCTTCTTAAATGAAAAAAGGGGGGGAAAACCTTGACGATTGCAGAGAAGTAAACATGTCAGCCACTTTTACCTGTAATAAGCAAGCAAGCAGTTATATGCAGTTCATTAAATGCTGGAAATACTACAATAAATAAGACTTTTTCGATCATTTTCGAATTTTGATTTTAAAAGAACCTGTATAAACTGAAATTCTCCAATCGGATGTCCAATTTGTTCCCTTTGTTGGGTGTAAGGTATAACAACGTCAAGGCAAGCTTGTATAACACCAAGCAGGCCAGCTGCCAAAACAAGTCTCTCCAAGTCCAACCCCGACATCATAACGTATACTCCTACCCAAGAAAGAGCAAAAATGTTTCAAAACGAGAAGACTTTTTAAATAGCTTCCATCAGAATAGTTTCTTGTTTCCAAATTCTTAATTGTGCGCAATGACCATCATAGTGTTACACTCTTAGTTCATAACATAAAGCTATTCAATGGTATGACGATACTATGGCGAAATCGTGAAAACACTTGTATCTATCTATTGACTCTAAAGATGTTCATCATATCATTCATTGTCACAGGAAAAATGTCATTACATTATCACCTTTTCCTTCTTCTCCCAAAACATTTTCCTGGGGCACAAAGCAATTCTCAAAAACAACTTCGCATCTGCACAGTATTATAAAGCAAACAAAACAGTTAACAAGCAATTCTGAGAAACGCTTTCCTAGGTCAAGGTAATCATGCCGAAGAGTAAATATTTCATAAAACTAAGCTTAAACAAACACAAAATACTTACAGCATTACATACAAACAGACACACAGTCACCAAATGTGATCGTATTCATAATTTCGTTAATGTTTGGCAAACTTGGCCAACTTTTTAGCCCAAACAACAATAAATTAATAACCAACAAAAGGCATGAAACCATTTGCAGCTTAATTTCTCAAAGCAATCACAGAAACTCAACTAACAATACCTCCAACATAAATCAAATAATTAAAGAAGAAAATCCAATTTCCCCAATTTCACAAAACCCTAAACCAATTCTAAATCTCTCTTCAAACGATAACCGCTAGTCAATTTGTTACTCAATAATGTATGTACATAATAATAATAAACTCAATATCAACCTAAAGCAAAAAAATAATAGAAGAAATCATACCTTAAACAAAAAAAGGAAACACGAGACTAAAAGAGACAGAGAGAAAAGATGGTGGTAGTGATGGTGGACTTCAGTGGTGGTGGTCGACATCAGAAGGAGGACGGCGGGGTGGCCCGTGGTGGCTGGAGAAGGAGAATCCGAAAAACAAGAAAAGGAAGGAGAAAAGGAGAAAAAGGAGAAAGGGAAAGAAAGAAGAAAAGGAAGAGAGGTTGACAGAGGGAGGGAGGGACGCCGATGGTGGAAAGCCGATGTGACGACGCCGGTGAGGTTGCCGGAGGCATGGAGGGAGTGTCGGGTTTTGGGGGATTAGGGTTTGGGAGTGACTGAGTGAAAGTGAGAGTAAGGGTGAGTATCGCGTCTTTTTTTTTTTGGTTTAGAGAATTTTTCTGACGGAATTACCGTCAAAAATATCAAAATTCTGACGGAATTGCCGTCAGTTTCCCGTGTTTTCTTATTTTCCCTTAACCCTGTGTTTGTGAGTTGATCTGACGGTTTTTCCGTCAGAAAATTGAACCTTAGTGACGGAATATTCGTCGGTAAATATAAATTTCTGACGGAATATCCGTCAGAATTCCGTCACTCAGTGTGGCGCCAATGCCATTATTCAACGCGCCATTTATCTCTGACGGATTATCCATCAGGAATACAATTCCGACGGAAATTCCGTCACAATTCCGTCAGCTTCCCTTATTATCTGACGGCTTTGTTTTTCCGTCAGATTTTCCGTCACTATTGCGCATTTTTTTAGTAGTGTACATGGAAGAAAATTAAAGACAAAAATCTACGTGACAAAACAAAGAGAGAATTCAGGCAAGTTATGATGGCATATTGTTGGGGAGACTTGGACTCTGAAGATGGCGAATCCGAAGATGAAGAAGAAACTGCCAACGTTTGTCTAAGTAGCGTTAGTCTTGACCTATTCTCCGAAAGCGACAATGAAAGCAATGCTTCAAATGCTGAGAAGTGTCTTGTTGGAAATTGATTGATTCGAGAGGATGAAGAGGTAAATTATCTTGAACTTAAAAAGCGTGTTAAGAAACTTTCTAAGGATAATTTAATTAAGTGTTGTGAACATTCCCTTGATCATTGTCATGAACAAAGTCTAGAGTTAAAAGACCTTAAGGAACAGATTTTAGATATTGCTGAGGAGAACCAACTTCTGAAAGCCAAAGCCAAAAAGCTCAAATCCAAAGTTATGGCTACTCCAGCTATAACTTCAGACATGACGAATGCTGAGAAGAACGCTCTTGAATCAAAAGTTAAGGCTAGTGATGCCATAACTTCGGAGCTTAAACTCAACATTAAGCATCTTCAAGCTAAAGTTACAGCTAGTGATGCTATAACTTCTGAGTTGAAGAAAGTCAATGAGATTTTAAAAGATGAGCTTAATGGCAAAGATAGTGTAGTTTCCGAACACAAGAGAGAAATTGTATTTCTCTCTAAGCAATTAGAAGAAGCTAGTAAAAGTCTGTCAAAACTTAAGGAACAACATGAAATTGAGAAACGTGTCTTGAATGAACGTTTTGAAAAATTTCGTGAAGACTTTAAGAAAGGTAACTCTTCCAAGGATTCAAGTGTAGATCATTCAAAATGTGAAAAAGAAATTGAATCCTTGAAAGAATTACTTTTACATGCACGAAAAGTTCATGATAAGTGGGAAGGAAGCACAAAGGTTTTAAACGTCCTTACTGAACAATCTGATAACAACATGAAGATGGGACTTGGTCATGAATGCTATAGCCGAAGAGACCATGATAAGTGCAAATGTAATCCTTCTGAAAATGATTTCAGAAAAAGAAAATACGTTAATCTTCCAGAATACTTGATTTGCAATTACTGTGGCTCTACTGGACATATTCAAGTCAATTGTGTCAAACTTGCTTGGGATAAGAAAAAGAATGTCGAAACCGCTAAGACTTGTGATTTCATAGTGGAAGATGATGTCTCTACTATAGATGAACCTAACGACAATGGAGAACGCAATAATGAGTTTAGATGGACTTATGATATAGCTTTTGATTACTCATCTGTTCCTTCAAAATCAAACAAAATAAATGAGAATCGAAAGCATACATTCAAGCCTAAGGTTCATAACCCTAAACCTAAAGCGTCTCATGAAGGTACTAGACCTAAAGCTACTTTCGATAGAACTAAACCTAGAGTACCTCATGTTCCGATTGTTAGACAAAGACCAAGAAAACCCAATGTTAAAGCCAAAAGAATAATAAGACAAGTATGGGTTAGAAAGGATCAAATATATAGAATTACTAACCATAAAGGACCCAACTTAGCTTGGGTACCTAAAAGTTGTATTTGATTCATTTGCAGGTAGAAGTGAAAGAAAATAATCTATGGTATCTCGACAGTGGATGCTCGAGACACATGACAGGAGACATAAATCTTTTTCTTTCACTAGAGCCCTTCTTTGGTGGCAAGGTTACCTTTGGAGATAACAAGAAGGGTATGATTATTGGAGTAGGAAAAATTGGAATTTCAACCTCTCATTCAATCGATAAAGTATATCTGGTAAGTGGTCTTAAACATAATTTACTTAGTATTTCTCAATTATGTGACAAAGGAAATAGAGTTGTTTTTCATGCCGATGTTTGTCGTATCATAATTGAAGGTACTAGTAATGTTTTACTTGAGGGTCACCGTATGAGGAATGTGTATATGATTGACTTAAATGTTGTCAATACAAATTCCTTTGCGTGTATGAAAGTAACTTCAGATGAGTCTTGCTTGTGGCACAAGAGGTTTGCACACATTAGTCCAACTATTTTAAAGAAACTTAAGTCCATGGATTTAGTTGAAGGCTTGCCCTCAATTAAATTCGAGCAAGAGACAATGTGTGACTCATGTGCCCGCTGCAAACATGTTAGATCCTCTTTTAAACCTAAAAGATTAGTTAGCACTAAACGACCACTTGAGATGGTACACATGGATTTATGTGGACCTATGAGAGTTAGAAGCCGTGGTGGATCAAAGTATGTATTTGTTCTAGTCGTAAATTACTCAAGGTATGTCTGGCCATTCTTTTTTTCCTCTAAAGATGAAACTTTCGATGAATTTGGTATTACTGAAGCTTGCCCAAAATAGATATGATAATAAGCTTATTTCGATTCGGACGGATCACGGCACGGAATTTGATAATCAATTATTTATAGAATATTGTAGGGAAAATGGTGTGGGGCATAACTTCTCCGCACCACGTACCCCACAACAAAATGGTGTCGTGGAACGTATGAATCGAACCCTAGAGGATATGGCTCGTACTGTGCTTTTGTGTAGTGGCCTTCCTAGAAGCTTTTGGGCAGAAGCTATTAGTACCGCATGCTATGTGCATAATAGAGCTATGATCCGACCTATTTTGAAAAAGACTCCCTATGAACTTTTAAGAGGGAGAAAACCCAATATATCACATCTTCGTTGCTTCGGGAGTAAATGCTTTGTTCACAATAATGGAAAAGAAAATTTAGGAAAATTTGACCCCCGAAGTGATGAAGCTGTTTTTCTGGGATATTCGGATCATAGTAAAGCTTACAAAGTGTTCAATAAAAGAACCTTGCGCATAGAGGAAAGTGTTCATGTTCGCTTTGACGAAGATAATGTGTTTGATTAAGTTGAACAGGAAGAAGAGGATCCAGATGAGCCCGATTTCTTTCTAGCAAGAAATGAGCCCTTAAATGAAGATGAAGATATTCAAGGTATCAATGATGAACTAGAAAATTCTGCAAACAATCCTAAGAGAAGTGATGAGTCCATAGTTAATGATACTAACGACCCTTCCTTAGATAAAGAAAGAGATCTTGAAGTTATACCTAATGATGTTGTAACTTCCGATCCAAATCATGATATTTCTAATGAAGTTAGTAATGCTTCTGAAGAAAATCCCAAGTCCAACTCAGGGGGAACAAATCATGATTCTTCGTCTGCATATGATGCTTGTCCATCAAATGATAATGAGCCTAGAGTTCTCAAAAAGTGGAAACATCAAAGCTCCCACCCTTTGGACAAAATCCTAAGGGATCTAGAGCAAGGCATTAAAACTAGAAGGTCCTTGAATAATTTCTGCTCGTTCTTTTCGTTTCTATCAACTATTGAACCTACCAATATTAAAGAAGCTCTTGCTGAACCTGATTGGATAACCGCTATGCAAGATGAGCTTCAACAATTCGAACGCAATAAGGTACTTAGTGCCACGACCTAGTGATCGAACTGTTATTGGTATAAGATGGGTGTTTAGAAACAAATTGGACGATACAGGACTTATTACAAGAAACAAGGCACGACTAGTTGTCCAATACTACAATCAACAGGAAGGAATCGATTATGACGAGACCTTTGCACCTGTAGCGAGACTTGAGGCTATACATCTCATTATTGCCTTTGCTGCTCATAAAGGAATGAAACTGTTCCAAATGGACGTTAAGACAGCATTTCTTAATGGTTATTTGGAGGAAGAAGTCTATGTAGAACAACCTCCCAGATTTTTAGATAGCAAGTTTCAAAACCACGTTTATAAATTAGACAAAGCTTTATATGGTTTGAAACAAGCTCCAAGGGCATGGTATGACAGATTATCCAAGTTTTGTTACAAAATAATTTTACAAGAGGATCTGTCGATAAAACCCTGTTCCTAAAATCCGAGGGTTCTAATTTACTTGTTGTGCAAATTTATGTAGACGATATTATATTCGGTTCTACTAATGAAAAATTGTGCAAGTATTTTTCTGATCTAATGACTTCTGAGTTTGAAATGAGCATGACGGGAGAACTGAAGTACTTTCTAGGCTTACAAATTCAACAAACAAAGGATGGTATAAAGATACACCAACAGAAATATATCAAGGAACTAATCCGAAAATTCGGTATGGAAAATGCAAAATCATACGATACACCTATGGTACATGAAAAGAAGATGACTATAGATGAACATGGTAAGTGTGTCGATGAGACTACATATCGAGGTATGATTGGTTCACTTTTATATTTAACTGCAAGTCGTCCTGATATAATGTTTAGCGTATGTGTCTGTGCGCGATTTCAATCGTGCCCTAAAGAATCACATATGATTGCAGTTAAACGTATCTTGAGATATTTAATTGGTACATCTAATTTATACTTATGGTATCCACTTGAGTGTAATTTCGATCTAGTAGGATATTCAGATGCAGATTATGCAGGATGTTCTTTAGATAGGAAAAGCACTTCTGGGTATGCAACGTTTGTTGGACCTTGTATTATCACATGGGGATCAAAGAAGCAAAATTCAGTTGCAATGTCTACTGCTGAAGCCGAGTATGTATCTGCGGGACAGGTATGTTCTCAATTACTTTGGTTAAAGCAACAACTATGTGATTATGGTATAAATGTAGGTCGTATGCCTATTATGTGTGACAATACGAGTGCTATAGTAATTTCTAAGAACCCTGCCCAGCACTCGAGGACCAAACATATAGATATTCGACACTATTTCCTACGAGATCATGTAGAGAAAGGCAACATTTCACTTGAATTTTGTAGTACTGAAAGGCAATGGGCTGATATCTTGACTAAGGCATTAGCTAGAAAACGCTTTGAGTTATTGAGACTTGAGATTGGTTTAATTAGTGATAATTAAATCCGTCATAATTATGTCTGGGAACCTGAATGACTGGCTAGGAAGATAAGATTGTACGATTGTGTCCGTATATTTTTGTTGCATGTTTAATTATGTTAAATAATGTTTATTTTACGTGTTATATATTGCTTATGTGTATGGTAATATTTTATATTTTGCATAATCACATTCCTTACAAAAATTCGACAAAATCTACAATAAATTGCCTAAATATAATAAAGATAATTCTATCTTATTATATTCCTACACAAATCCTGCCTAAACTCCATCTCAAGATCTTCTTTCCTAATCTTACATTTAATAGGAGATAATACCGAAAAAAAAGAAGGTGCGAAAAAAAAAAAAACAAAACGCACGAAAAAAAAAAAAAGTGCCGTAAAAAAAAAAAGGGGCACGAGAAAAAAAAAAAGGAAAGATGCCGAAAAAAAAAGGAAAGGCATTAAAGAAATAAGGAAATTGGTGTTATTCTCTATCTTTTAAGGAATCCTATTCTTACCTAAACTCAAATTCCTTATGCTATATATACCCCTTTAATCTGTCCATAATTCTCATCAATTCTAATCATCTAAACCCTAATTACCTTTTACTACCATCTTCAATTTTAATAATGACTAATCAACCTACAACCCGTTTTCAATCAAAGAAACATGTTGTTATTAGAAAGAAGGTAAGCCAATCACCGCCAAGAACCCGCTCCACCTCACCGGCCGACACCCCTCGCTCCCCACGGTCCGCCGTCGACCAACCCGCCAACCTCACAAAGCGACGAAAATTGTTTAAGGGTAAGGGAAAGTTGGTTTCGGAAATTGAGGTAAGTTCAAAGACTGAAAACTATAAACTTCAAGATGGTTCTTCACGTATTCTTTACGCACAGCATATGGATGATTACACCAACAATGGACTGAATAATCTTAGATTAACGCAAGTAGAACGAAGAGATGTCAATCAAGTTGCTCAATATCGCATTCACGCAGGACGAGTATATTCGATTGATTGGTTAAAGAAATACAAAGCACTTGGGTTTTTCAGAAATTTTCTCAAGGATCAAGGATGGGAAAATATTGTTGCTGTAAGTGGTCCTGTCTTTCCTATTGAGGTATATCAATTTTATGCTTCTGTTCATCTTAAGGAAGGAAATTTGTTTGCTGTGGTCAATGAGACTTCCATAAAAGTCTCACCTGGTGATTTCTGCGACTTGGCTCGAGTTCCTGGAGGAGGAATCGAAATCAATCCAAGCGTAGAATGGGGTAGTATGTTACCTGAAAAAAGGTTGATAGTGAAACGGTATTTCAAACAAGATGCAACTTCGTCTGAGACTATCTTAACTGCGAAGTTGTCGCCAAAATTGAGGTTCTTTTTGAACTTTCTTTGGAATACCATTGTTCCTCGAAAAGAAGGTAGAGATAAATTCGGGGCACATGAGATGATTATTATGAAGGCTTGGCTTGAAGGAGAAAAGGTTAGTCTACCCTTGCTTGTGTTTCATAAAATTATACAAGCTAGTGTAACGACTAAGAAGGATGATTTAGCTTCTACTTTAAGTTTGCCTTATGGGAATTGGATCTCATGAATTTTAGAGAAGAAAGGAGTAATTGGGAAGCATAGTTATGGGGTTATCACTAATGACGAGATGAGCGATCTTTATCTATCTTATATGAAGCTCGTTATTAATGGCAACGAATTAGGTTTTGAGACAAAAGGAGAAAAAGGAGAAAAAGGAGGAAAAAGCAATGTGAGTTTTGATATGTTGGATTCTAAGATGGATTCAAACTTTACTTCTATTCTTGGACGGATTAATGAACAAGACAAGAAATTGGAAGAATTGTTTGATCTAATTAAAAAGGAAAGGAGAGTTGATACTAGTGGACCAAGTGAAGTGAGCTCGGCTCGTATAAACACCGTGTTGTCACGGTTTGATACACGACTCGACAGTGTTTTTAAGGCCGCCGTACGAACTCACTCCGAGTCTACTCAAATAAAGGAAGGTATTGCTAGTTTGGTTAAGTTTGGTGATGAGCTTTTGCAATCTGGGAAGGAGATGAAGTTTGAAATGCAAACTATATATGAAGCAATTAAAGCTATGACTTTGAGGATTGGTAACTTCGATAATCGATTGACTGCCCAAGCTGCACTCCTAGACCATTGTCATGCGCGACTCGAGGACTTGGAATACCGAACTCGTCCTAGGTCCAACCCGCCAAGCCCACGCTACCCTTGACCATCTTGCCCTAATCCATTCAACCACTACTACAATAAATGGCAAAGAGACCATTTGAAATAGACCTAAGAGACCAAAATGGAGATGGTCTCAAGGTCAAAGGTCTCTTAGGGTAAGAGACCATGCAAAAAAAAAAATGGTTTCTTTGAAAAAAGTTAGAAATCATCTTTGCTAGATAAATGGTTTCTTTGCCCACTAAAAAAGAGACCATTAAAATACAAAAAATGGTTTCTTATCTCACAATTACAAACCAAACAACAAAGATTGATGGTTTCTTCCTAAAACCAAGGATTAGAGAAGTATGGTTTCTTTGATTTTTTTATTATTATTTTTTTTGATTGAGTGCTTGCATGGCCATTGTAATTTATGGGGCCATAATGAGTTAATTAAGCGTATAGCTGTAACTCGTGTTTCGTTGAACATGGCACACATACCAAAGCCGATTTAAAAAAACTTCACATACTTGTATATAATAATAAAAAGTGTATTTGTTTTTACAAATCTCACTATTTCAGTTACACAACAGCCACAAGCCAACATGTTTTACATACCATACCAAATATAACATACAACAAGTTATCGCATTAATCATAAGCTACAGCCCTCTGACCGGTTCTAGAACCTCAACTGTCACCACATTGTTGCCTCACTATTGCCTCTAATTACCTGCACCGCATAGATCATTTAATCAGTCTCCTTTCCCCACAAAACCAAACAGCTAAGCTAAGCAAGCTTTTACTAGTGATCGAATCAACGGACTGAACATAAATGTTGATGACAGTCAATGGAGCAGACACTTCTTAGTATTTATAGACTCTACAACTGATTTGGTCAATAATAGAACAAAGTATATTAGCCTCATCTGAGCATTGTTGTGGCCAGAGGTAGATAATAATAGGCAAAGGCAAGTGTCAAATCTCTGCTGGTTCAACAAACTTGGCGCCCTAATCTTTTTTATACAAGATGAGAAAATGAACGCTACTTACTACGCCTGGCTTCAGAGGACGCTCAAGGGTTTTTCAGTCAATTGACCGGGACAGAGGGAGTATAAAAAATGAATGAATCTGTCTGTGAGCACAGCCGCACAAACATAACGAATGACAACCAGAAATCAGAATTTCAAACTCCATTTATTAAGAGACCAATGGATATCATACCGAATGCTCATGTATTTCGTGTATGCTTATGCCTCCCTTACAGAGCTCTATACGTTCTTTGTTTGTCTCCAAAGTAAGCTCATAAAGTTCAGCCTGTATACAACAAACAAAAGCACATTAGAACTTATAAAAGAGGAAACAAAGAAGATGAAAATAAGGAATTTTCTGCATCACGTTCATAAAACAAGTTATGAGACCAGTAAAGGTCATTCAATATATAAAACTCAAGAAAACATACTCAATAGGATACCAAAATGTTTAGTAACTAGGAACTTCAACAATGGCAACAACAAAGACTTGCAGTGAAATAATTTGGGTCATTAACATACACATACACAAATCACCAACAAATATAAAATTGTGTCTATACCATTTCCACATAGATAACTCCAATCTAACCTTCCCATTGTCTACTCAATTGCATCCTCAATTAATCTCTTTTCATATTTGCTCATTGTATCACATGTTGGGTTATTATGGACAGAAAATAAGTAGAAGCAACTTCTCCCGCTGATATATTGTACAATACTCCTTAAGAGCAGACAAATGAAAATAAAAAATACTACCTACATTGATTCAAATATTTTGGTTGGACCAAAATAAAATGACACAATTATAATTTTTTTTTTTGACTCTCTCTAGTTTTCTCTCCCCCTTCTCTCTAAAAACAAAACCCTAAATCCTCCCCCTTTGCCGTCGCCGTTCTCCTCCTTCCTCCCACCGCCACCCATCAACCCCCTACCATGTCGCCGGGGAGGGGGTCTATCAAGACCTTTCTCCGGCGACCCGTCTCCTCTCTTCCGATTAACCCGTCATCCCCTTTCTTACCCACACCCGGTTCTGGATCGTACGGGTCTGCCCATTTCTCTCGGTCTGCGTGGTGTATGTGGGCTGTTCGAGTCTTATCGAACGAGTTTGTTGAGGTGGTGTGGCAGGGTGGTGCTTGGATCTGGCGGTGTTGTGGGTTGGTAGGGAGGCGGTGACTTCCGTTTTTTTTTCTGTGTTCTACTTTATTTCCTTTATGCTTTTGTTTAAATTCCGCTTTCGTTATTGTTTCGTCTCTCTTTCTGAGGGCTCTATCCCCGTCTATCGGTGGTGTCCGTCTATCAGTTTGAGAGCTTTCGTTTTCTGGGTTGTTTGCAGTTTTCTAATATGTCAGCAGAAGATCAGCGTTGTTATAGATCGTTATATGGTTTTACATATTTTGTCCGATTCATGGCTACAATCAATCACGTGAGAAGAAATGGATACTCGTCAAGGAAGATTCGGAGACCCTCTTATGGATGAAAGCCTTTTGCGGCGAATCGATGATAGAGACTCTGTTGCAGTGTTTCATTCTTTGAACAAGAATTTATTTCCTATGGTTGTAATCGATTTGTACCCGATTGAGCTTGGCATATGTTGTAGTTGTCGTATGACCTTCTATTAATGATAATGATCTTTTCTCAAAAAAAAAAAAAATATTTAGGTTGGACCATGTCAAGGAGACAGAAGATATGTGAGGGACGTATAGAAGTGACTACCAACCTATTGAATTAGCTTTTTCCGATTGTTCAAAAATACTTCACAGGGGTGCGAGTGTATCAAAATCATAGAATTACGTCAACTGTAGTGGTAATTGGGTTGATCAATCATCCTGAATAAAACATAATAGTTGAACATCACTAGTAACTGATGCTAAAACTAAAATATCCAACACGGTTAAATTCCAAAAACTATATGAATTCACATTCCCAATTAATAAACTCCCTTCGGAACCTCATTAACGAAGATGTTCACTTAAATGCAAAAGCTAATTGAATTACCTTCCGACACTTGCCGCTGAGTAAGAACACGTCCTTGAGCCTGAAGCGGCATATGCGTTAGTTCCAATCCAGTAACACACAACCTGTTCTTCCTCTCCCATAAAATCAAACCAATCCAAATTAGACACAATCTTAGTACAAATTACTTAAAGTGTCCAATTATCCAAAATTAAAATAAAACTGAAATTAATTACAGAGTTAGGGTTCGAGTAATTAATAATTTTAATTTACCTAAACAAAAAAATCAACCCAGGAAACTTAAAATTAGGGAAATACACAAATAATATAAGAGTAATTACTCTAAAAGAAATTACATAATTCAATAAAATGATCCTATAACCTAAATAAAATTGAAATTTGAGGGGAAACAAACCTTGCAATTGGGAACTCGCAGTACGAGGGAGTTGAGGTGATGTGAACATTATTTGCGCACATTTAGTCCCCTAATTGAGCCTATTTTGCATACTATTATAACATTTCATGGCCATTTTATCCGTCAAAACCTTCCTATTTGCTTTTCTATCGCATTTCATATGTTTTGTAGAAAAGGAGATAATAAGGCGGAAATTCCCGTCTTTCGTGCATATTTGGAAGCTTATTGATGATATTAGATGGACTAGTATGAAGAGGAGGCAAGAATGATGACCAAAGATGTAGGAATAAAGTGTATATAGAAGGATTAAAAGGTTAAAAGTAAGAATGACGAGAGGGAAGGCATTACAAGAAGAAATCGCTCGAAAACCGATCCAAGGGTTGGTCCTTTGGCTCT
Organism: Silene latifolia; assembly: GCF_048544455.1. NCBI lineage: Eukaryota > Viridiplantae > Streptophyta > Magnoliopsida > Caryophyllales > Caryophyllaceae > Silene > Silene latifolia. The sequence continues at coordinate 66,920,954 of NC_133527.1, read as the reverse complement.
TAAAGTATGCTAGATGGAACGGCATCGAAAAATCAAGTGATCTAGGCTTTTGAATCACTCCAATAGGAGTCCGGATGAGAAAATAACGCCCGTTTTACAATCCGAGCTCAAGATACAGCTCAACCCGCTCGGTTCAAATTCAACCCGCTCGGGTTGAAGCCCAGGACGCCCATATTTCGCTCGGGACGGGCGTATTCCTGGACAGGAAACTTTCCCTTGCTACGTGAACCACAATCCGAGCAGATTCTCCCAAATCCGCCCGGATTGCATCTCCCAAATCCGCCCGGATTCTCCCAAATCCGCCCGGATTGCATTTTCAGAATCCGCCCGGATTCACCTTAATCCGCCCGGATTCCAACCCAGCGCATTTTCGTCTTCTTCAAGCCTCAAAGAAAGACGCCCTTCCTTCAAGAAATACCGGAGTCTCCCTGCTCAAATCCCAAAAGTGTAATTACTAGTTTAGCCCTTAGTTAACCCTAATGCATCCACCTAATTTCCACTATAAATACCCCATTTGTAATAATCCTTTAACACATCTTATTAGCTAGAAAAATCCTTCTTTAGATTAGATTAGGAGTAGATTAGAATAGATTACTCTTTAATCTTTCCACAAATTACACATTAATCTCTTCTTAATTATTGTTCAAGTTTATCATTCAAGTTTATTATTGGGTAATTGAAGATTATTGGGTTATTATTGGGAGATTGACAACCTTCCATCAATCATCAAGTTTCTTCTATTATTCTTTGCTTTACTATTTGGATCATCTCAAGTTTGGTATAAATCCTTTACTCTTTACTCTTTATTGTTTATTTCCTCATTCTATTATCATGTTTATACTTGTTGTGATGATTGACACCATTAATGACATGTTTCCCATGATAATGAGTGAGTAGTTTCTTTAGCTAGGATTAGTGGGTAATTAGGGGAAAACCAACATGGGATTGATTCATGCTTAATCTAATATGTTCACATGATTAAATTGCTTGCTTGTTGTGATGTCAACTTTATGCACATGTTATGTTTGATGAAATGCTAAGCCTATGAATCCTTGCATTTTTACCATCTCTTATCTACTCAACTTGACTCGTAAGATATAAACCAACTCGAGTCTTGTTAGACCATGCATAGAAGTTGATTAGGAGGAAACTAAGTCGACTTGTAGGTGTTGTACAATCTAATCGATTCGGCTCCGGGACCCAACTCTTCCTAAGAACCGTAAGATATAACCCAACTCGGTTCCTCCACAACATTAATTACTTGCAACCTTGTAAACATGTTTGTATGATCAACACCATGAATCCCCCATAACCCCATGATATCCTAGCACTTTTAATCAATTGTTTACATCTTTCCTTTTATTGCTCGTTCTACTTTATTGCTTGCATTAGTCTAGACACAACTACAAACCCAAACAAATTGTGACACTAGCATAAATTGAGATAGATAGACTTAGAACCCAAAGCACACCGTCCCATGGATCGACCTCGACTTACTACTAGCTAGTTGTATGTTGAGTATTATAAATGTGTTTGATTGGGTGAGTGACGACATCAACCGGATCAAAATGGCGCCGTTGCCGGGGATGGTGCTAAGTGATTAAGTTCTTACTTGTTTGTCTATTTTGATTTTGTTTTAACCTTGAGGAAGTTGTTCCTCAAGGATTGTTTTTACCGTTTTCTTGTAGTTTCCTTGTTTGTAGTTATATCTTTGTCCTAGTTATGATGATGACCGAAGGCTTGGCACATGGAGTATGTGGTGAATCTTTTGAGTATGACTACCATGGGTATGGGGAGTTTTTGGAGCAAGTTGAAACAAACCTACCTTACAACTCATACAATGAAAGTCCTAACCACTACCCCAACTTTTCTTACCAAAGCCCCCACATCCAACATCCACAACAACCACCCTCCCAAAACCCACTTTACAATCAATGCCAAATGTCATCCTACAATGAACACCCATACCACCAAATTCCCATGTACCCACAACAAGAGAATGAGCATAATCTTGACATGCAAAGTGTGGTTCTCCAAATGTTAAGGTGCCAACAAAATCTCTTCATGAAAATGCTAGAAGAAAGCCAAGCTAGGGACAATGTTCTCAAAAACATTGTTACTAATGGTGAGAAGTTGGCAAATCAAGATGCCCAAATGGAAGCCACCCAAATGCTAAATGAAGAAGAAGGGGAAAATAATGAGGGTGAAGAAGAATTTGGATGGCATTATGAAGCTACTCTTGTGAATCCCCCACCACCTTCTAAATTCATAAGTATTGAACACCCCATATTCCAACTTGTACCCAACTTTACAAACATTCATGATAGATGTGAATATGAAGATGTAACTTTTGAGGAAGGGGAGTGCTTGATTGATTATGGACCAAGAGTGGATGATGAATTGAAGCATGATGTTGGGGTGGAGAGCAATGATGAATGTGAGTTGAAGGCCAATTATGAGACAAGCACTTTGTCTAAATTGTCTAATGAATCTAGCTCACACACTAGCCTTGCTTCTCCAATTTGGGATACCTATGATGATGATGAGGAAGACCTCCCACCACAATTTCCCTATATGACCCATGTAGAGGAAGTGTGTTCCCTTGACACTTATGGGAGTGGAGGTAAAACTTTGAAAGAAGAGGTTGATGAATTTGAACTTGCAATCTTTGAGGAATTGAGAGGTCAAGAGGAAAACTATGATGTTGGCATCTTTGATCATAGTTTGGAAGAAATTGAAGCTCTTTTCTTTGGAAATGGTTCAAGTTCTAAGGAGGGTCAAGAAGAAAGTGAGGACAATGAAAGCATGAATGACCTCAATGGTGAGAAGTTGACTCCTCCACATCTTATCCTTCAACTATCCCCTCATCAAAGAAATGAGAACTCTCCTTCTACTATTGAAGGATTGATGAATCAATGCTCTATCATCATAGAATTTGAAAGAGATGGTAAAGAGTGGAAGCCTCCGGATGAATATGGGCAATACTTCATACATTGTATTGACAAGAATCATTTGCTTGTTGGTTTGAAGCATTGGAAGAAGTCAAGTGCCAAGGGCAAAACAAATGGGAGAGTGTTTGGCAAGTTCTATTCCAAGCCAAGATGGGTAAACTACGTTTTGACATCACCAATCTCCTATTTATGCTTACATGAAGCCCATTCAAAAGCCTTTGACCGGTTGTTGAGAGCATTAAGCAACATGGACAACATCAATAATCATGGTAAGAAGGAATGAGTTTGGTGGAGTCCTCCCTCAAACCACCATTTGTAAGATATCCTTTCCTTTCACTTTGCATTACATTTCCACTTGCATTTAGTTATTTACATATACATTTAGCTTGCATTTGTATTATATTTCATATTGCATTTACATTAGTTAGTTCATATAGTGTAGTTGCATTGTAATATATCTCACATGATTCATGTAGATAGTTGCATATAGACTAGAATTCATGCTTAGTTACTAATGGCCAAACCTATTCATTTCTACACTAGAAATAGTGTTTAAATCGGTTTGGGGAGGTTTGATCATAAGTGACCATAGTTCACTAAAAATCATGCATCATCTAATGTAGATTGCATTCATTTGTTATATATTCCATATAGAATCACATTTAGTTAGAGCATGCATTCATTCATATCATTTCATTGCATTTGTACTTCATTTAAAAAAAAAATCAAAAAAATTCAAAAACATGTTTTTCTTTTTCATTCCTACTCCTACATGTACATTGAGGACAATGTCCAAAATAAAGTGGGGGATGGGAATTTATATTCCAAAAATGCATAAAAATTGAAAAATTTCGAAAAATCACAAAAATATGTCTTTTAATTTCATAAAAACAAAAATCATAAAAATTTGAAAAATTGAAAAATCCAAAAACAAGTTCATTTCCTTTGTAGTGTAGACTTGTATATATTGTTTTGTATATATTGTGTTTGTTCATCCTTTTTCACATTGATTGACTACGCCACATCCGAGACATGAGGATATTGAAGACCGCATGGTATGATCTTTCCAATCTCCTTTTTCCTCTTTATGTTAATGACTATGTGGCTTTATTTTGATTGATGCGGTATAACAATGTGAACTTAGGACTTGCATTTAGTTTATATGTCATATTAGTTGGTAGAATCATTTGCATTAGGATGTATATATGTTAGTTGCATCATGGCATGTAGTTGCATGTTAGAAAATTTTGCGAAACCGTCTACTTTGGAAACTTGACAAGTGTATATAGACCCTAGTAGATACTTTTTCTTCTTAAGACTTTGCTTGTTAGAATACTTGTAAAACACCCTAGGATGTGTCATGCTAGTATCCTTTGACCCATGGATTAAGGCCTAGTCAAGAGTACCTTGTGGTGTGATAACTCCTTGGCTACCGTTTATTCCAAGGTGACCCTTGAAACCATGCATGCAACCATCATCCATCCATGTTCTACCATACATTTTTGTCATCAAAGGGAATGGGCACAACAAGAAATCAATTTGAGTTCAATGAAATGAAAAGTGAAAGAATGTTTGCAAAATGCATCAAAAGAAAAAAAGGAGCAAAAATAGACTCCTAAAGCTTCAAAAATAAGGCACCCTCCCTACATATGGGGTGACTTTGAAAATGTTCAAAAGAAATGCAAAGAAAAGTTGAAAAGTTGTCAAGTGTTGAAATGCCAAAAATCAAAAGAAAATGGCAAGAAAGTGTTCTCGAATGTTATATGCCACAAGAAATTGGGGGGAAAACAAAAACAAAAGCAAACTCCCAAAAGTGAAACTCAAATACTATCAATCCCTTTATCCATCGTATCCATTTTTGTGCATGGTAGAGAGGGGACGACCCTTCTTCTTGTCTAGATAAGAGGGGGAATTCCGCGATCCTCCAGTGTTTCTAACACCATAGGGAGTCTATTCTTGACAAAAGCATTTAACGATTGAGGACAAAGGTACTCTAACTTGACACAATTTGGAGGTGATTTATTGGTATCCTTCTAGGCTTAGTAGTTTGAAGAAATTGCATCTATGAAGGAGTGTGTACCCTTGAATTGCTTCCCTTGTAGATAATTTCCGCCACTTAGATGAGGAAAGTGGCTATTCTTTTGTAGATGCATCCATTACTTGATTTTGTGTGCTTAATGATTGGATGTGTCGCCATTTTGGCAAGACCCACCTTGCCTTGCAAGAAGGCATCCTACCTCATGGTTGTCTTGTTGTGAGTTAAAGGGGCGGAGTGAGACCCGCTAATTGTCTCATATCGGTTATGTTATTAGGTTAGTTTAAATAAAGGTCTAGTTTTTGTCACCTCTTTACTCGGGACGAGTAAAGGTTCGGTTTGGGGATATTTGATGTGAACATTATTTGCGCACATTTAGTGCCCTAATTGAGCCTATTTTGCATACTATTATAACATTTCATGGCCATTTTATCCGTCAAAACCTTCCTATTTGCTTTTCTATCGCATTTCATATGTTTTGTAGAAAAGGAGATAATAAGGCGGAAATTCCCGTCTTTCGTGCATATTTGGAAGCTTATTGATGATATTAGATGGACTAGTATGAAGAGGAGGCAAGAATGATGACCAAAGATGTAGGAATAAAGTGTATATAGAAGGATTAAAAGGTTAAAAGTAAGAATGACGAGAGGGAAGGCATTACAAGAAGAAATCGCTCGAAAACCGATCCAAGGGTTGGTCCTTTGGCTCTGAAAGTATGCTAGATGGAACGGCATCGAAAAATCAAGTGATCTAGGCTTTTGAATCACTCCAATAGGAGTCCGGATGAGAAAATAACGTCCGTTTTACAATCCGAGCTCAAGATACAGCTCAACCCGCTCGGGTTGAAGCCCAGGACGCCCATATTTCGCTCGGGACGGGCGTATTCCTGGACAGGAAACTTTCCCTTGCTACGTGAACCACAATCCGAGCGGATTCTCCCAAATCCGCCCGGATTGCATCTCCCAAATCCGCCCGGATTCTCCCAAATCCGCCGGATTGCATTTTGAGAATCCATAGGATTCACCTTAATCCGCCCGGATTCCAACCAGCGCATTTTCGTCTTCTTCAAGCCTCAAAGAAAGACGCCCTTCCTTCAAGAAATACCGGAGTCTCCCTGCTCAAATCCCAAAAGTGTAATTACTAGTTTAGCCCTTAGTTAACCCTAATGCATCCACCTAATTTCCACTATAAATACCCCATTTGTAATAATCCTTTAACACATCTTTTTAGCTAGAAAAATCCTTCTTTAGATTAGATTAGGAGTAGATTAGAATAGATTACTCTTTAATCTTTCCACAAATTACACATTAATCTCTTCTTAATTATTGTTCAAGTTTATCATTCAAGTTTATTATTGGGTAATTGAAGATTATTGGGTTATTATTGGGAGATTGACAACCTTCCATCAATCATCAAGTTTCTTCTATTATTCTTTGCTTTATTATTTGGATCATCTCAAGTTTGGTATAAATCCTTTACTCTTTACTCTTTATTGTTTATTTCCTCATTCTATTATCATGTTTATACTTGTTGTGATGATTGACACCATTAATGACATGTTTCCCATGATAATGAGTGAGTAGTTTCTTTAGCTAGGATTAGTGGGTAATTAGGGGAAAACCAACATGGGATTGATTCATGCTTAATCTAATATGTTCACATGATTAAATTGCTTGCTTGTTGTGATGTCAACTTTATGCACATGTTATGTTTGATGAAATGCTAAGCCTATGAATCCTTGCATTTTTACCATCTCTTATCTACTCAACTTGACTCGTAAGATATAAACCAACTCGAGTCTTGTTAGACCATGCATAGAAGTTGATTAGGAGGAAAGTAAGTCGACTTGTAGGTGTTGTACAATCTAATCGATTCGGCTCCGGGACCCAACTCTTCCTAAGAACCGTAAGATATAACCCAACTCGGTTCCTCCACAACATTAATTGCTTGCAACCTTGTAAACATGTTTGTATGATCAACACCATGAATCCCCCATAACCCCATGATATCCTAGCACTTTTAATCAATTGTTTACATCTTTCCTTTTATTGCTCGTTCTACTTTATTGCTTGCATTAGTCTAGACACAACTACAAACCCAAACAAATTGTGACACTAGCATAAATTGAGATAGATAGACTTAGAACCCAAAGCACACCGTCCCATGGATCGACCTCGACTTACTACTAGCTAGTTGTATGTTGAGTATTATAAATGCGTTTGATTGGGTGAGTGACGACATCACTCGGATCATGAGGACATTGTGACTGCTCACAAAAGTCGATGACAGCGTATCGCGTGTGGTGTAGGTTGCCTAGTGTCGACGGCGTATCGCGGGTGGTTGGCCAGTGAGGAGGCGCCTGGTGTGAGGGAGATCCAGAGAATTAAGTAGTGAGAGAAAAAGGGGTTGGGAGTATTGGAGATTGGAGAAGTAGCGAGGATTTGGAAAATGAAGTCTCTAGGTCAATTATTGATAGCTGTTTTGATTTTTCTTTTTTCTTTTTTCTTTTTTTTTCTATATGGAACCATTTGTCAAGTAGAATGGTTTCTTTGATATTTTCTAAGAAACCATCTATCTTTAAAAATTGGTTTTTTATACAAAACAAATCATCTCAATACTTACATGGTTATTTATTGATGATTCCTTTTCTCCTAATTCTAGTAGTGAACCTCGCCTTATCTTTTTAATTCCTTTGCTCACAATAAAAATCCATTCTTATGGATATTAGCTTTTTCAATTCCGCATTATTCCTTTTGTGATTGCAAGTTTATAATATTATTATGCTAATTAAGAACTAGATTGCGTTTAATATAATATGTTTTTCATGATTAATTCTTGTCTCATAATATATTATTCTGGTCGTTTTATGTTTGTTCTTATCTTTTCAATGATGCCAAGAGGGAGAATTGTTTTTATGATTTGCGACCGTCTCATAGTTAATTCTCTCATGGCGTTCTATAGTTATAACTTTGAAGAGATCATTAGTTTCTGCGCTCAACTGTTCTATAATTTGGGAAGTATTATGTTATAACTTGTCATCATCAAAAAGGGGGAATTTGTTGGACCTTTAGTCCTTATTAATTGTTTTGATAATGACAGTAATGATTTGTATGTGGACTTAATATTTAAACATATGCGTTTAATTGTGTGCTTAAGTTTTAATTTAGAAAGGAACAATTACAATGACGCAAGCTTGAAGTTTGGACCAAGGAGGTACAACTTCAAATACACTTGATCGATGTATTCAAGCAAGATCAAGATTGGAAATCAACCACGAGACTCAAGATAAGAGACTTGTGAAGAGACGATTCGTTCATCAAGATCTCGAAGATTAGTTAGTATAGGTCGTCATCCGGTAATGGTTTTACTTTGTTTGATTTAAAGGTTAGTGAAGTTATGACCTAATAGACATAACTTCATTGCTAGACAAAAATGATGCGTTAATTTTTGGAAAATATATTTTTTTGTGATTTATAAAATAAGAGAGTATTTATTTTATTTGGAATTAATCAATTTGAATTTAAGTTAAATAAACTATTGGTTTGTAACACGATATTTAAATCGTCATGCAACCTAGGGCTTTAACTATATTCTATCTGGATTTGTTGTGGGCTATAGAAGCAAGTAGTGGACCGATGGAGCCCTAGAGGTCGGCCAAACCCTAGGTGGGCCGAACCCTAGGGAGGCCGAAACCCTAGGGTGGCCGAAAACCCTAGGAGGCCAAACTCCTCCTTCCTTTTGCTTCTTACTTGTTCATCAAGTCATTTAGGGATTTATGTTTCCAGAACATTCCTATGCATTAATTGCAGAACATTCCAAACCCTAATTCACTCTACTATAAATACTCTCATTCATTCAACAATAAAAGTTAGAACACACATCTACACTTTTAGAGAGAAAAATATTTTTAAGCAAAAATCATTTGAGCTTTAGTTCTTATTTTCCAAATTTGCTTATACAAAAATTACGCATCAAATTTGTCAATCACTCGAAGAAAAATCGTTATAGGATACTAAATACACAAGGGTATTATACTCACTCGCATAACGTGAGATTAGTATTTATCGTTGTATTTTTCTTATTAACGTAAGAGCAACCTAGAGTATTTAGCGATACTCAATCTGAGTTATAATCATATAGTTGATTATACGAGTGGATTGATAATTTTTGTAATCCGGAGAAAGGTACTAAAAATTATTAATCGAGAATAGTGGACGTAGGTTTCGACTTGTGAAACTGAACCACTTCAAAAAACTGTGTGTCTCTCTTTCTCTCTCTCTTTATTATTGTTATTTCGATTTTGCATTTATTGTTAATAATTTAATTAGTTGATTTTAATCAATAAAATCAAGTAATTAATTTATATCATATATTTCGAAAAAGCGGTCATCGTTTTTAATACTCAATTCACCCCCCCCCCCCCCTTCTTTCGTATTCGATCAATAGACTCCACAAATTGTATTTATATATAATATTAGTATTATTATTATTATATTAATTTAATGTGCAGGCAAGACGGGAAAGTGAGGCGGAAGAGCAAGACGGGATTATGAAAAGAAATGGCGGAGGTGAAAATAAGCTAAGTCATGGAAAAATAAACTAAGTAAAGGAGCAGCTGCTAATTTCAGACGGTCATTGCTGAGCTTTTACTACCATCTCCGGCCACCGTGGCAGCCACCACTCACCACCACTGACCACCCTCTACTTCCAAAATCACATCCCAACCACCCATGACCACCGTCTGCCACCACAACAGCCACCACGAACCCTTCTTCCACCCCTAGCCACAAACATACAAATACAACCATTTCATGCACCCATCTTTCAACCACCACAACAGCCATCTCCAGCCACCTTGGGAACCACCCATCACCACCATTAACATCCTCCCACTTCCAACTTCATAACCTAACCACCCATCACTACCATTAACCACCGTGGAAGCCACCACGATCCCTTCTTCCACCCCCGTTCGTAAACAATGCAAATAAATTAACCCATCTTCAACTCCACCTTCTAACCACCTCCGGCCACCGTGGACCTCACCTACGACCACCAAACCAGCCCATCATCACCATACTAGAGCCTCCATTCACCGACAACCACCACGGCGGCACCAACCAGCGGCATCAACCCGCATTTCTTCCTCTTTGAAGCCCTCGCGCGCCTCCCCTGTTTCTCTATACCGGCCCACCGGCAGCCGACTACCCACACCGGCAGACACCAACCATATATCCTCTCTTCCTTCAAAGGTCTCGCTACCGGTCATAGCCACCGGCAGCCGGGCTACCGGCACGCAACACGCAATTCAACATCTCGCATCAACTTTTGTGACTCTCTACCGGTGGCCCTTCTGCCGGTGCACCGGCAACCACACACACCCCATTTAATTCTACTCCTTGATTCAATGGTCTCGCTACCGGTGACACGGCCGACGGCCGGCCAACCGGCAGGGCCTCTCTGCTTCCGTCTTTTGCCCTTTCGTCAATTGTGTCTATGTTTTTTTTTTTTTTTTTTTTTTTTTTTGCTTAGTGTCGTATTGTTTTGTTTTTATGGGTCCATTAGTTCTGTTATTAGAATGATTAGGATTATTATTATTGTTATTAATTATTATTATTATTATTATTATTGTTAGTAGTAGTAATTGGTAGTAGTAGTATATAAAGGCACACCCTTACATTAGACTACACTACCCATAGAATTAGATAGAAATTAGTTTACCTTAGTTTTATTCTCTCTAGTCTCTCTATATTGTAACTCAAGAACCCTAATATTTACTCTCTCATTTTCATTCAATAAAATTTGCAATCTTTCTTTAATTATTAGTTAAATTCTTCCTTTGTTTATCTAAGTCTTCATCTCTCATTAGTATACAATTAGTATTTTGGGTTGTATTTGAAGATTAGAAGAAATTCATTCTTCCATTATTGTCCAAGATTGTTAATTTCCTCTTTGTTGGTACAATTCTCATCTTTTGTTTACATTATTTTCATTTGTTTACATTTCTTATGTTGTTTAATTGTTATTCATCAAAAGTATTAGTCTTTATCATGTTTACAATGTTTACTTGTTTTTTGTTGCAATTTATTGTTGAATTCTCACCCATGAACATGTGTGAGTAGTCTAATCTAGGGTCTAGGGGGAATTTGGGTAATTAAGGGGATGAATTTGGGTTGTTAACCTTTTGAATTGGGTGGTTATGTGGTTTCTACTCTTAATGCATTTGAAGTGTTTGTGGAAATGCCTCAATGAAAATTGGACATTTCATTAACATGTTTGGCTTACCTTGGTGCATTGTGCTATTAGATAGTTTTAGAAGTGCTTATAGATGAGTTTTAATGAAAGTTAGAACATCTCTTTGATGCATTCGATCCGTCTTGGTGCTCATGCTATTGGGTAGTCTTTATGCTTTATTTGTAGCTAGTTCATCTCGATAAAGTGACAACTTATTGAGGAGCTTAAGGTGACTAAGAAATTAGTCTTAAACCCTTGACCACTATTATTACCCTTTTCTTGTTAGACCTTGTTTCTCCCCCTAATTGCCCTTTGTGAACCCAAAGACCTTAGCCTTCCCTTATTAATTGAAAACAATCCCATTTAGTTTAATTTAACTTGTTTGCATCTTAGTTTATAATTAATCAACATCTTATTTGGTTTAACTAAACTAAAGACTTAAACAAACCAAGTATCTAACCCCCGCCATCTTTGCGTTCGACACCCGAATAAATACTACTTTTATTTGGTTCTTTATAAATAGTTTTTGGTACCGGAAGTGATGGCAAAACCCGGTCATCATCCCATCACGACTAAATCGTGATTCTTTGAACTCTTTGAACTTCTTCAAAGATTTCTCTATTTACCTTATTAAGTGAACACATTAGCGTCAACTTAAATCGTTGGTAAAAGAAAATGATCAACCTATTTGGATCAATGATTTACAACCTCGATCTCCTTTTCAACCAAAAGACACGAGACATCTTGCTTTGAATACAAGATACGCATATACCATAAGATTAACAATCTAATGGTTTCAAGAGTACTCGATAACTCTATGCGTTCATCATTCCAGAATTTAAGGTTTAATCTTGGGTTACCAATTTGAGTCTTGCATCATCTACATGATATATCATTCTAGTTCGGTTTAGAATATAATCACCTTGATAATGGGCTAGCCATACATCAAATCATGGTGTATAGGGTCACAAAAGTGAAACCTCTTTTGTATCTTAACAAGTTTATATTCTTATTTAGAGTTTATTCACTTAATAGTCATAATTAAGGTATAAATATAAACCCAAAACTAGATTGAGTACACAATGAATCTATCTCTCGACATCATTGTTGCTAGTCGTCATATTCTAATCCTCATATGTATCAAATACAATGATGAAAACCACCACCGGTTTCTAATATTGATGAAGTAGTACTAGCAAAATTTATGTTAATCGAATAAATATTTAAAGAAGAAGGTCCCATTAGATGTCCCACAACTAACTTGCTGATTCTTCAATAATTTGGGGTAGTTTTCTTTCTAGCGTCCAACAATTAAGACAATGGAAACTTTATTGGTCGGGATTGATAGGTTTAGTATCGTTATTCTCAATAACTTTACTTTTAACATTACCTTGTATCAATTCCATTCTAATTTTAATTCTTTGAACCTCGTCCTTTTCTTAACGGTTAAGAGAATGCTCCCACTCATTTCAATGAGTCTTTGCTTAGAGAAGCAAAATTGAATTTCATGAAGACTACTCTTCAATTCATTTGTTTAATCTTAAAACTTTCATTGAAGTGGTTGCGGTATTTTGGTCAATTTTTATTTCCAACAAATCTAGTTACCAAAATGATGTAACGTTTCAAAGTACTTAACTCAATTAAGCATATGAGAAATAATTCATTGTAAGTAGATATGTTAGTCAAGAATCAAAAACCCTTTTGATCACGAATAACTTTTATCTATACTCTTCACAAGAGATCCTTACAATGGATAATACGAGGTTTTTAGAAGAAAATTCAAATATTATCTTTAGTTACGATGTTTTAACGGAGATTTGAACTAAAATCGAAATGATATCGTATATAATTTGAGGTAAAGAATTAGAACAATATGATTAACGGAATAATGAAAACAAAGCATTTATCGTTATAATAATACTTGTAAATAATTTAACAAGTAAAGCATTTACATTGTGACCTCTACCCAACTATGATAAATGATTCCAAGATCCAAATTTATATTAACTTGGGCACGGTGTAGCCGATTCATCCCTTATCAATATAACTCAGTCGATTAACTCTTTAATCGATTCTACTTTTAGAACTCTTGTTCGATAAAATTACATTAATATTTATCTTTAGCCCAAAACACATCCGGCTATGGTCGAGAATACTTTTGTTGAGTTCAACCCAAATTTAAAATAAATGTGTCCATGATCCAAATTCACATTAACTTGGGCACGCTTGGCGATACAACCCTCATCAATATGAATTCGGTGGATAGACATTTATCACCCACTTCCCCTACGTAATAAGGTTTGTACCCCGGTGTGGCCGAGCACACTCCCTCACAAAATAGGTTTACATGGTTTCTACTTTTTGGTAAGGCTAAGTCTCAATTGTTTATTTTAGCGAGAGGTCATGTCAATTTATTATCTATCACGTTTTAAGTGAACTAAAGCGGTGAACTACGATAATTGTAATTGACACGGTCGATAAACTCGATTTAAAATACATGTTTAGTTATGGCGATTTAGCGATGCATGCAACATATAAATAAAATAAAAAGCATAAAAATAAAATCCTAGTATGGCCTTCCTAAAATAGTAAATCTAATAAACTATTACAAATTCGGAAACCAACTCTTTTGGTCCCTTGAACTTCGGTCTTGGCACGCACTTCAAGGCAACACTTTCTTTGATAGACCGCTTTCTCGAATGGCACCGTCTTCAAGGAACTCCGGAATAATTAAATTACAAAATTGAATTACATAATTTCCTATTATACATTTGTAATAAAAATAAAAATACATCTATTAAATTATAAAACGGTAATACGAGATCACAATAATTACAACCGAATCGATATTCCCATACATTTCGGATAATACTAATTAAAAACTAAGGCCATACTAAGTAAAATTACATAATTCAAAAATTACATAAAATTAAAATATGACAATAATAAATAAAATGCAGCATTATAATATGTATGAACATGCTAAATTTTATGCTAAATCGCCTTTTAAGAGCCAATATCGTATATTAAACGGTTTTTACGGATTTGCGTGATTTAACTTATTAAAATCACAATAATTACATAAATTCATATTTATGTACAAGTTAATTACCCTAACCATATTAGGACTCAAAACTTAGTCTTCACTAATATTTTGACAATAACTCAATTTGATTTCTTAATATTGTTCATTATGTACCAAAAATACAAAATTTATGCTATAAACTTCAAATTAAATTTAAAAATTTCAAATAATTTCAAAATTTGAAATTTAAACTCATGAACATTCTAGAAAAATACCATGACACTCATAATTTTCAAAACTTAGGTTAAAAATTTCGAAAATTTATCGAGAAAAAACGATGTTGCGGTTTATCGGTTTTAACAAATATGACCATAAAAATATGAGAAAATTTTTTTTCATCAACTTTTCACTTTTAAATCTGAAATATATGATAAAATGCAATATGTGACGTTTTTCCCTAGTCATGAAGTATGTTTTAGCATTATTACTAATTATAGTCACTATTTATGTGATTTTTCATCAAAAATTCATAAATCATGCAAAAAGATTTCACTATAGCCAAATATTTTATACACATCTTGTAAAATTTCATGTGACAAAATACTAAATATCCATGACCAGATTCGAAATATAACTCATATTAACCTATTTACCCATTTAAATACGACTTTCATTTATAAAATTCATATTTCGAGCAACAACTTATTTTAACATGAAAATTTACAGGACATCAGTATGTATTACATGTGAAAACATATCCAAAACCACTGGAAAATTCGAAGTTTAGCTATTTCTCGTCCAAAAATGACATTTTTCTCATAAAAATCATATTTTAATGCCAATAATATATAAAATGAGCAATAAAAATCCATAAATCGTCCCATATGACCTAAAATCCATTTAGGACCAGAAACGTTTAACATGCAAAATTATTTCATGATTAATCAACATAAAACACAAATTTCAAGTTTTATTCGTTAATCGTATTATCTCGGAAAAACGATCCCGATCTTGCATGCAACAACCATAAAGCTGTGATACCACTTGTTACAAATCATATTTTAAATATCACATATTTTAGTTTAAAGTTTTAGTCATAAAAACTTAAGGATTTTATGCATGCAAAACATATAAATAAGTGTAGAGGAAAATCGGTTCCTTACATTGAATATTTCGGTTTATGGGAACAAGTGAGGTCTCCTACCTTCACTTGTTCTTGAGCTATGATGAGTAATAGGATGATCCTCCAAAGACTTCAAGTATAGAGTCACTCCTCTTGATTGCACCCAAGATTATCCCTTATCTCTACTAAATAATATGTGCTAGATATTTGTTTAGTAGTTTACCTTAAAATTGATTACTAATACTCATATATTACATTAATAATATTAGTAATGTTTTATGAACAATTTGAATAAAAAATCTCATGTTTTGATGAAGAAAAAGATGAATATGTGAGAGAGGATAACTTTGCATGTAATATATTTGAATGAATAATAAGAGAACTGATTCCTTAAATTAAAGGAGGGTTCACGGTTGGAACATCCAACATAGGGCATCTTACTTTTCTCTTTTTGTCTTCACAAGAATTAGGTGTGTAAGATGTGTAAGAGTAGGTGTAAGGCTAGTTGTAGGTAGACATCATCATGCTACTTTATCAATTAAAATAAAACAACCAAAACACACTAATACTCCCTCCTTTTCGGTCCATCCTCCATAAAATGGATTACCATTTTATTTTGTCAATTGTCACACAATATGTCACATGTAGTATGTTACATGTTATTAATTAATTTAATGCATATTTATCACATAAATATCATTTTTATAAATTAATTAAATTATATTCAACAAATTAACTAGTGATACTTGATCACATAAATAAAATGGGTCATTTAATTATAATTCACAACATCTTGTAATTATAATCAACCATTCATTCTTATCTCTATTGTTTCTCAAACAATAAACAATTTTAGTAATAAAGTATTTCAATTACTAAAATAAATCTTATTTAATCCCATTACAATAAGATATCAATATTCTCTCTCACAAATTGAATTTTTCAATTAAGGAATTGATTAACTTGCATCGTCATACAATTAATCAACTTTACAGATTAGGGCATCATCCTTTAGGTGTGACCTTAAGGGATCAACTGACCACCACCATCCCACGACAGTAACGTCAAACTCTAGCAAGCCAATCGTTACCGATTAATGTTGATCAGTTGACTATAAATTGAATCATCCCTTACGTATTCTTAAAAATGAGATTTAAACATGTGATCATCATGATCGACAATTGTGATCGCATTATTGTTGGGGACACTCCAACAGTATAGGCACGAGCAGAGGTGTATACAACCCTTTATGGAACATACTCTTGGCTTTTTGACATACCACACACTTTGCTATGATTTCTTGCACATCCTTGCTCATTTTTGGCCAATAGAAGTGTTCACCTAGAATGTCGTTTGTTTTATTCACACCAAAATGCCCAGCAATAGCTCCTCCATGAGCTTCACGAACCAGTAACTCCCAAATCAATCCATTAGGAATGCATAATTGATTACCTCGGAATAAATAACCATCCCGAACAGAATATAAACCCATTGGTTCGATAATTTCTTTTGAGAACTCTGGATCAGATTTATACAACTCCTTGATGTGCTCAAACACAAGTATTCTTGCATCTAACTCAATCAACAAAAAATGTCTTTGGGACAACACGTCAGCAACTCTATTCGAGTTTCCCGTCTTGTACTTGGATGAAAACGTGAATGATTGAAGAAATTCGAACCACTTAACATGTCGTGGATTCAACTTCTGCTGTCCGTGGATGTGTTTAAGAGACTCATAATCAGAATGCAATGTGAACGACATTGGGCGTAGATAATGACTCCAGTGATCTAACGCTTTAACAATCGTGTACAATTCCTTGTCATATGTCGAGTAATTCAACTTTACACCATTCAACTTCTCACTGAGATATGCAATATGCCTCTTTTCTTGCACAAACATGGCACCAATTTCAACGCCACTCGCATCACACTCGACTTTAAACAGTTTATCAAAATCGGGCAGCGCTAAAATAGGTCCTGAACACAGTTTCTTCTTCACCTCTTCAAAGGCGTTTTAGACACTTGTTGTGCAAACAAACTCTCCTTTCTTGGCTTGCTCTGTAATTGGAGCCATAATCGAACTAAACCCCTGGATAAATCGTCTATAGAATGAAGCCAAACTATGAAAACTTCGCACTTCCGTAGTCAATTTAGGAATCGGCCTGGCTTGAATAACTTTGACCTTTGATGGGTCCATACTTACTCCATCCTTACCGGCTATGTAGCCAAGAAACACTACACTTGACACCATAAATGTGCACTTCTCAAGCTTGCCAAACAATTTCCGTTTCCTCATCATTTCGAACACGACACTAAAATGTTGCTTGTGTTCTTCTTCATTCTTACTATACACCAGAATATCATTGAGATAAACAACCACAAACTTGTTAAGGAAAGGCCTTAAAATTTCATTCATAAGCCTCGTAAATGATCTAGGAGTGTTACATAGGCCAAACAGCATCACAAGCCATTTATACATCCCGGTTTCATTTTGAAAGCAGTCTTCCACTCAGCTCCCTCTTGAATCCTCATCTGATTGATAAACACTTCTCAAATCTAGCTTAGAAAATACTCATGAACCAGAAAGTTCATCCAACATATCGTCAAGTCTAGGCATATGAAAGCGGTATTTAATGGCAATGTTATTCACCGCCCTACTGTCAACACTCATCCTCCATGTTCCCTCCTTTTTTGGCACTAATAAAGCAGGTACTGCACATGGACTCAATCTCTCCTGTACATAACGTCTTTTAATCAACTCCTGGACTTGCCTCTGTAATTCTTTCGCCTCCTCTGGATTACAGCGATAAGCAGGCTTATTTGGTAATGCCGCTCCTATAATCAAGTCTATTTGATGTTCAATTACTCGTATGGGAGATAAACCCTAATGGTAACTCCTCGGGAAATACATCCATAAAGGCGTCAAACAACCCCTGCACTCCAGCTCTCGGATAATTAGCACATAAGTCACCTCGAGCGAGAATTTCCTCTACTTCTTAAGCCTCGATAAACATTATGCCCTTCTTTAGTTTCGATTCTTTAACCATAAAAGGTGATATAGGTTTCAGATTGTAAGTTACATTACCCTTCGTCACGCTATACACGTTAGACCTCCCATCGTGTTAACCTTTCCGATCAAACTGCCAAGGTCTGCCCAATAGAATGTGGCATGCATTCATTGGAATTATGTCACACCACAACTCGTCATTATAGGGTCCTAAGTTAAACGAAATCAAAGCTTGTTTCTTTACTTGAATCCGTTATCCCGATTAAACCAATGGAACTTATATGGCTTATCTTGGTCTCTAGTTTGCAATTTAAGTTCATCAACCAAAGCCCTCGATACTACATTAGTACATGAATCACTATTTCAATACCACGTTTTTCTAAGTCCTATTACTCGGCCGAATAGGGTTTACTTGGCCAAGTAATGCGTCGTGTGTTTCTGGTCAGGCTACTGTCCGGAATACTCGGCAGAGTATGGTAATACTCGACTGAGTAAGGGATACTCGGCCGAGTATACTCAATACTCGGCCGAGTATCCGGTCTGATGGGAATTATTTCCGCGGCTTGATTAAAGATGGTTAGAGTTATAAATTACGATTTACTGTTTCACTTTTCCTTTTAACAAAACCTAAAACATTCTACGTACTCTAATCACCTCTAATCTCTCCCAAAGTTATTGATTGTTCATGAGTCCTTGTTCATTTCTCTCTTACGTCGATTTCGTCGGTAAGTCGCTAGTCTTATGGCTTTGTCAGTTTTGTCTTTTAGGGTTTTAACCTAGTGATTGAAATTTGGGGAGAGGGGTTGTTTTGCATATTGTGATTGTATTGTATGATTGTTGTTAGGTGGAGAATTCGTAGAAGAGCAGTTCTAGCTTCCTTGTGGACTCGTAATCGGATTTGTGCTAAGGTAGGGTTTCCCTACTCAGTTGATTGCATAATTAATTTAAGATTGATGATAGTGATATTGTGATTTAATTGATATGATAATATTGTTCTTTTTTTTTAGGGTAATATGATAATATTGTTCTTGATTGTACTCTGGAATATTGGAGTTGGGATGGATTGATCTTGATATATGAGCTGCATCCTCGGCTGAGTGGAGTCACTTGCAGGAGTGGCTTCACGCTCTTGATTCGCCCCTTGTGGAACACGCCACAAGAGGGGATGTGCACATTAAGAAACAGGGGTTGTTGCTCATTGCGATGAGCGGGGCTTAGGTGGGCAAGGCTACGGTACCCCACTAGCGGTGTAGATTATCCGTCGCGGCAATAATCTGGCAGGACTACACACTTAAATGTGTAGTCAGTTATTAGATGAGATTATGAGTTGGAGATGATTGTGGAACAGTTTCTTTTGACATTGTTGTATTTTGTCTTATTTTAATTATAGAGCGAAATGACCCCGTTGTTGTCTTGTAAATCTTTGGTGATCCATTCGGGGATGGTGAGTAGATTGTGATAGGTGATAATTGTCTTTAGCTACGGGGACAAGATGGGATGTCATCACTACCAGTCTAGCTTCCGCTGTTACGAGTTTAGCTGTTTTGATTTCAGTTTTTTTTTAGACTAGTAAACATTTCTTTTGAGTTGGTTTTCGGAAAATGTAATCGTTAACTTTATACACTTTAATAAATGTTTTGGAAATGTTACTTTTGATATACTAGCCTCGGGAAATCGAGATGGTAACAGTCTCTCATGCTAGGGTGGTCCTTGGTAAGGCACCTTGGTATGTAGGGGTGTTACAAAGTGTTATCAGAGCGATGATTCTGGAACCTAAAACCAATGAACCTAATGAACATAGGGAGTCTAAATAAAATGAACCCGGGGGAGAGTTGTTTTGAGCTACCGCAGAGACTTGAAAGACGGCCCGAAGTCGTATTGAGGCCCTTACAATCTCAAGCCGGCCAACACGGGGGTGCCTTGGGGATCGTTATATGTTTAAAGTAATGTGTGTTGTACTTGTAAGTTTGATTCTTGTGAAGTTGTTGGATGAAATGAGAAAGTGAATTTCGTAGCTTGAACATGATAGACTTTGAGCATGATGTATGATTTATTACTTGGCTTTTGAAGGGTAGTAAAGTTTTGGGATATCGAATTGCATGTTTAAGTATGTTTCCCGTAAGTAGATTGATGCGGCTCATGCCAATGATAATTCGGGTTTGGATAATGAGCTAGTAGTGAGCATGGAAATGAGCAATGACGATTCCTACTTGGGCTTGCTTCGTTCTCATTTTGTGTCTATGTTTTCTTGGACAATAGGTTGATGTTGGTGATGGCACACGGCCCAAGAATGGCTGCTGATACACGGTCCTTTGCAAGGTATTATACGGTCCATTATTACAAACTAATATGATTATCTCATTTACTAGGTAATAATATGTTTATCTTATTTACTTAATTCTGATTATGTAGTCAATAAGGTTGTAATTGCTTAGACCTTTTATTTTGCTTGCTTTTATGGTTGTAATTAGTGAAGGAGTGATGACAACTGTTCACTTGGCTAGGAGTTTCGACCAAGGCTGCCTATATAAGGCCATGAGTTCTCATAATAAAAATCATCTAGATATTTACAAAAACTTTGTTTACAAAAATTGTTTTCTTGCTTAGAAAACAAAACTAGTTCATTTGAGACGCGTTCTTAATTAAATTCTAGGGTTATTTATCAATAGGTCTTGATCTTAACCTCCTTTGTTGAGTAATAGATTTTATTCAACAAAGTTCTATCCCACACATTCAAGGGCTGCACGTACCTAGTACGAACAATCCACTTATCCAATCAAATAGTTCGAGTTTCACTGTTCAGTTTATATCATTTGAGGATTGCGCGTACCTAGTACGAGCAGTCCGCGTATCTGTTCAATTGTTTGTGATTCCGTTGCCCAACTTGTATCATCAACTTTGTGACGCCTTGAGAAACGTGCAAGAAAGGGACAATTGGTGGCAACCTAGGCGTTTTGAAATGGTGGCTGATCTGTTCAAAGTAAAGGAACTAACTAAGTTCATTGGAGAGGCTGATCCCAAGGCCTATTTAGAGTGAGAACGGAAAATAGATCGTATGTTTGATTTCAAGGTCTTATATGATGAGAAGAGGTGCAAGTATGCAATTCTTAAGCTAAGCAGGGGAGCATATCTATGGTTTGAAGGGTTGAAAGCCAAGAGGGTGCGCTCGGGGAAGTGAAAGATCGATTCTTGTGAATCTCTGAAACGTAAACTCCGTAATAGATATGTACCAATGACCCATAGATTAGCTACATATTGTAAGATTGCTGATTGAGACAAGGGAAATTAAGTGTTGGTGAATATCTTGAAGAATTTGAAAATTTATGTTTGATGGGCGAAATGGAGGAAGTAGAGGACCAGAAAATGTCTCGATTTTTGTGTGGATTGAATTATAACATTTTTAATTCTGTTGAGTTATACCCCTATTCTAATTTTGATACTCTTTACGGTCTTTGTTTGAAAGTAGAGTCACAAAGGAAGTCTAAATATGGGGGAGAGTCGAGTTCAGAATCGGGAAAGAATAAGTCATGGACTAAAACCGAAACAAACCCTAAACTCGACACAGCTAGCGGCACTTTTGGAGGTCCTACCAAGGCCACGATACCAACAAACACGACCCCTTGGACCACGTCCAAGGAGATCAATCTGTCCAAAGTCCGTTGTTTCAAATGCCAAGGATTCAGTCATTATCAAAGTACATGTCCAAATAAACGCGTTGTGACCTTGAGGGAAGCCATTGAGTGTAGAGATGAGTTGTTGGCCGACGAGGAGAAAATAGGTGAGGTTTTTAACCTAAATGAAGGTGAGGAAGAGGATGAGTTAGTAGAGGATTATGAGGCATTTATTTACGACACAAATTTGGTTTTGCGAACCTTACAAGTAAAGACTATACCTACTGATTCGGAGCAACAAAATCAATTGTTTCATACCAAGTGTCGGGTAAATGATAAGTGGTGTAGTCTAATTATCGATGGGGGTAGTTGCACTAACGTAGCCTCTACTGAAATGGTGTCGAAATTGGGTCTTGTGACTACTAAACACCCACACCCATATGCATTGAATAAGCTGGATAATGGGCAGCAGAAGTTGAGTCCGAGGCACGCAAAATGGGTTGAGTTTTTTCAATCATTTCACTTTTCATCCAAATATAAAGATGGGAAGAGTAATGTTATAGCTGATGCCTTATCTCGTCGTTATACTTTGCTGTCTATGCTTGATGTTCATCTTTTGGGATTCAAAAATTTGAAAGATTACTATGAAGAGGATGAGGATTTTGGGGAACTGTTTGTTGATTGCAAATCAGGTGCCAAGGGTGAGTATTTGATCCAAGATGGGTTTCTTTTCAACGGAAATCGACTTTGTGTACCAAAGCATCCGATTCGTGAGCGACTTGTTAGAGAGGCGCATGGAGGTGGGTTGGCTGGACATTTTGGGTTGGCTGGACATTTTGGGGTACCACATTTCGAAGACCTCCACAAGCTCGGAGTTCCGGAAAATATTCTCTTGGACAAGAGTATCTTGAGTGGGCACCTTTTGTTGATGCCCCATTTGCCTCATGAGCCTTTCGGGATATATGAAGGAAACAACCTTCAAACCCACCACCATCAAAGAACGAGGACTAGCAACCGAAGCGGGCAACCCCGTGAAGGACCTCAAGTGCCACCACGGCACCACCCAACGGATATGAGGACCACCCTCCTCCGCCAATCTTGCGGCCCAATAGGCCTCGGTGGAAGCGAAACTATCCGGGTACAACTTCTTCCTCATGGTAAGGTGACGGAAGGAATAAGAAGAAGAATCAACCGAGGCTCTACATACCTTAAACTCTCCAATAGCCACACTTGGAGGATCCTTGGGGATCCGAAAGAGGGAGCTTCTCCACAAGAACCTTCCTTGTCCAAAGCTTGGATAATCTCTCCAAGCACCAACCATGACGGATCTCTACCATGCTCCATTTGCTCAATCACATGGATAAGGGTCATGCTACCATGGCATCTTGGCTCCTCCTTCTTCAAGACATCAACAAAGAGGTACACATGGACAAGGCAAAATGCAAGAGCCCTTCTCCTAGCCATCTCCGAGACATTAGCATCTAATCGGTTTGAAAAGATGTTGATAAGAGCCAACATATCCACAGCATGTGGAGTAAGAAGAAAGTTGATTTGGCTTGTTGATAAGCCCAACATAGAACGGAATTTCTCCTTGTAGCACAACCGAGTTGGAGGAAGCACCGGAGGACAACCCGACCACCCACCAATGGCTCCAACTTCTTCGGCAAGAGGACAAAGCTCACCTTTCGGGAAAACAAAAACATGGTGTTTCGAATCCCAAAACCGAGTACATGCTTCAAGAAACAAAGGTTGCACCTTGACTTGACGAAGCACCAACAATTGATCAACTCCCATGCAAACGAGTTGATACTTTTCGGGAGGCGACAAATCCCGGCACCATTGTCGCAATGCGTTCTCAAAAGCATCCATGAAATATTTTTGTGGAAGAAGAAGAGGTTTTGTAGAGATGATTTTGTGTTTCGGATGATGAAACAATGAAGCGCAAACGTCCCTATTTATACAAAATGATCAGCGCATTTTTCAGAAAAAGGGGAGAGCTGGCTTCCATCGCCAGGCTGCTCGCGCCTCTTTGTGGCTTCTCCAGGATTCCCGCTGTTGACTTGTCTCTTTCAACTTGTGTTTTCTCCTGACACCTCAAACCTCCCGCCAGGAAGCTCGCGCCTCTTCGGGATGATCCAAGGATGTTTTGTGTTTCCTCACACTCACATTTCCTTGTTTTCGCGTTTTACGAAATCCGACACGGTTTCCATAACGCAGCTTTAAACATACGGATTTTTCTTTCTTTTTTTAAGGGCGGAAGGGCTAGTCGCCCCGATCCACGATGGATCGTTTCCATGTCAGTCGAAATTCAGAAAATTTTTCGCTTTTTCGCAATTTTCCATCAAAAATCAAAATCGAAGATTGATAACACGACGTCAATTTTCCTCAAAAATTCAAGCACTCACAAATTCGAGTCTTGACCTCAAAAATCAAAAATCAAATATACTCCAAAAATCCTTTTCTAAAAATTCTTTCCTGACGGTTTGAGTTTGAATTTTTCGAGTCAATTTCAATAATTTCGACGCAATTTAATTCACGACACGAGTTAATTGCTCAAATTTTCAAATCAATTCCTTTTAAATTCCGAACGTGACGACTTGTCACAGGAATTTTCGAAATTCATTTCAAAACTCAATTTTAACTTCAAGTCATCTTGGTTAATTTTGTTTTCAATCAAATGCTTTTACGTGTTTGCGTTTATGCGTATGTGCTATCTGTTGCCTGTTTTCTACACTAACGATGCAGGAACTAGGGCGAAGCAAAAGGAGAATCGACAACCAACAACGCTCCTCCGAAACACAACACAAAAAATCCAAAAATCACAAAATGAGCTACAATCCAAAAACACATATATACAAACCACCTCACGCAAAATACATCCGCATACGTTTAATACGGACAACTAGCCGTACAAATAGGATCTAGTACATACATCTATCATACAGACACTGGCCTAAAACAACCGTCTATCATACAGACACTGGCCTAAAACAACCGTCTATCATACACACACTGGCCTAAGACAACGAACTGGGGGCTGTCTGCCACCTACCGAACTAAGCACTCTCTATCCTCTCCAATCAGAAAAGAAAGGGAGCAACATAGGGAACATAGGAGCAGCAACGGAAGCAGAGATGGTTACCATGACGGTAATACCTCGTTCCTGCTCCACGACAAAAAAAAAAATGGTGACTGGCAGATTTTGGACGGCGCGATAACCGAGGCTCGTAGCTCAGCGCGCTACCCCGACGTTGGCCTCCAATCGTCATAATTCGAGGATGAAAAGGGATCAGGACAACGGATGCTATCCCGATATTGAACCCCACTCAGCTGAACTCGACAACGACCGAAAGCGTCAACGTGGGATTGTTGGGAAAAGTGTCCTCAACAATAGTGCGATCATATGATTTAAATATCATTATTAAATCTCATTTCAAGAATACGGAAGGGATGATACATTACATATATATATATAGTCAACTGGTCCACACATATCGGTAATGATTGGCTGGCTAGAGTTTGACATTACTGTCGTGCGACGGTGGTGATCAGTTGATCCCTTGAGGTCACACCTAAAGGACGATTCCCTTAATTGAAAAGGTTAATTAGTTGTATACCGATACAGATTAATTAATTCCTTAAAATTGAACAATTCAATTTGTGAGAGAGAATATTGACATCTTATTGTAATGTGATTAAATAAGATTTATTTTAGTAATAAAATGCTTTGTTGCTAAAATTATTTATTGTTTGAGAAACAATAAAGATAAGAATGAATGGTTAATTATAATTACAAGAAGTTGTGAATTATAACTATATGACCCATTTTATTTATGTGATCAAGTATCACTAGTCAATTTGTTGTATGAAATTTAATTAATTCATGAAATGATATTTATGTGATAAATATGCATTAAATTAATTAATAACATGTATCATACTACATGTAACATATTGTGTGACAAATGACAAATTGACAAAATAAAATGGTAGTCCATTTTATGTACATGGACCGAAAAATGGAGGGTGTGTTAGTGGATTTTGGTTGTTTTATTTTAATTGATAAAATAAACATAATGATGCCTACCTACTACTAGTCTTACACATCTACTATTTTGAGAAGAGAAAAAGAAAAGTAATGATGCCATTTTGGCTCCTAAAACCGTGACACTCCATCTATATTGATGTGAGTTGGTTGCTTTATTTTTCTCTTACACTATCATTCATTCTAATAAATCACATGCAAGTTGTTCATGGATTTTCCTCTCTTCTCTCTCCTTAATATTCATTAAAAAGATGAGTATTTGATTAAAATTGTTCATATAAATTACTAAGATTACTAGAAGTAGTATATGAGTATTAGTAATAGATTTTAAGGTAAACTACAATACAAACATCTAGTACATGTTTATTTGTGGGATTAAGGGATAGTTTTGGGTGCTACTAATTGGAGAATCTCTACTTTGGGATTTTTGTATGTTCATCCATTATTGGAAAGCTCAAGAACAAGAGAGAAAGGTGATCTCTCTTGTGCCCATTAAATCGAAATATCCAATGTAAGAATATGATTTCTTCTCTTTTATTATATTGTTTGCATGCATAAAATCCACATTTAATTTTATGACAAATTAATTTCGACATATATGAGTATGCTAGTATGTATATGAATCTACATTTCCTTCAATCGGTATCATGAGCCACGGTTGTTTGCATGCAAATTGGTTAAAAGTTTTTCCGAGTTATATGAATAACAAATAAAACTTGTAAAATTTGTGTTATTATGATATATCACGAAATTATTACATGCATGTTAATATTTCTGGTCCTAAGATGTTTTAGGATATTTTGGTTAATTTTTCGGATTTTTATTGTTCATATTTTACAATAATGGCATTTAAATATGATTTTATGAGTAAAAATGTCATTTTTGGTCTAAAATTAGCTATACTTCGAATTTTCACTTGGTTTTTGGATATGTTGTCACATATATTATTTTGAGATAACCTGTAAATTTTCATAATTTTTGGACTTGTTATGCTCGAAAAATGAATTTTTCATTATTAAATTCGGATTTAAGTGAAAAATAGGTTAATATGAGTTAAATTTCGAATCTGGTCATAGAAAATTAATATGTTGTCACATGCAATTTTACAAGATGTGTGTAAAATAATTGGCTATAAAGAAGTCTTTTTGCATGATTTATGAATTTTTGAAGAAAAATAGCATAAATAGTGACATTATTAGTGAAAAATTAATAAAACATAATCTATGACTTAGGAAAAACATCAAATGTTGCATTTTATTATCATTTTCAGATATAAAATTGAAAAGTTAATGAAAATAATTTTTCCATGTTTTTATGATTATTTTATTATAAATCGATAAACCGCAACATTGTTTTTCCGGAAAAAAATTTCGAAATTTTTAACCTAAAGATTTTGAACATTATGAGTGTCATGGATTTTTCCAGAATGTTCATGAATTTAAATTTCAAATTTTGATTTTATTTGGAATTTTTGTGATTTATTTGAAGTTTAATGGCTTATTTTTGTATTTTTGGTCCATTTATGAACAATATTGTAAATAAAAGTTAATTATGGTCAAATTATTAGTGAAGACTAAATTTTGAGTCCTAAGAGGTTAGGGTAATTAACTTATGCATAAATATGAGTTTATGTATTTTAGTGATGGTAAAATGTTGAAATCACGCAAATCCGTAAAAACCGAGTAATATACGATATTGGCAATTTAAAGGCGATTTAGCATAAACTTTAGCATGTTCATACATATTATAATGCTGCATTTTCTTTATGATTGTCATAATTTTAATTTATGTAATTTTTGAATTATGTAATTTTACTTAGTATGGCCTTAGATTTTAATTGGTATTTCCCGAAATGTATGGGAATATCGATTCGGTTGTAATTTTTATTGTGATCTCGTATCACCGTTTTGTAATTTAATAGATTTATTTTATTTTAGTTACAAATGTATAATAGGAAATTATGTAATTTATTATATAATTTTATTCATTCCGGAGTTCCCAAAGACGGATTTCTTCAAGAATGGCGATACATAAAGACGGTGTTACCTCGAGATGCATGCCACAACCGAAGTTCAAGGGACCAATGGAGTTGGTTTCCGAAATGTAATAGTTAAATAGTTTTTCTATTTTAGAGGTCATACTAGGATTTATTTATTTTTATGCTTGCATTTTATTTTATGTCACATGCATCGCTAAATCGCCATAACTAAACATGCATTATCATTTTATCGAGTTTATCGACCGTGTCAATTAAAATTATCGTAGTTCACCGCTTTAGTTCACTTAAAACGTGATAGATAATAAATTGACATGACCTCTCGCTAAAACAATCAATTGAGACATAGCCTTACCAAATAGTAGAAACCATGAAAACCTATTTCGTGAGGGAGTGCACTCGGCCACACCGGGGTACAAACCTTGTTACGTAGGGGAAGTGGGTGATAAATGTCTATCCACCGAATTCATGTTGATGAGGGTTTCATCGGCCACACCGTGCCCAAGTTAATGTGGGTTTGGATCATGGACACATTTATTCGAAATTTGGATTGAACTCAACAAAAGTTTTTCGATAAGGGTTTCATCGGCCACACCGTCCCCTTGTTGAATGTGTTTTGGGCTAAAGATAAATGTTAATGTAATATTATCGACCAAGAGTTCTAAAAGTAGAATCGATTAAAGCGTTAATCTACCGAGTTATATTGATAAGGGTTTCATCGGCCACACCGTGCCCAAGTTAATATGAATTTGGGTCTTGGAATCATTTATCATAGTTGGGTAGAGGTCACTATGTAAATGCTATACTTGTTTACAAGTATTAATAAAACGATAAATGTTAAGTTTTCCAATATTCCGTTATTATATTGTTCTATTTCTTTACCACAATTCTTATACGATATCATTTTGATTTTTGATTCAAATCTCCTTAAAACGTCGTAACTAAAGACAAATATGAATTTGCTTCTGAAACCTCAAATGAACCATTGATAAGGATCTCTTGTAAAGAGTATAGATTAAAGTTATTCATTATCAAACAGGTTTTTGATTCATGACTAACACTTCTACTTACAATGAATTATGTTTCATATACTTAATTGAATTAAGTACCTTGAAGCGATAAATTGTTTTGGTGATTAGATTTTCAGAATTCGTAATTGACCAAAATAACGCAACCACTTCAATGAAAGTTTTAAGACTAAAACGAACAAATGAAGAGTAATCTTCATGAATTCAATTTTGCTTCTCAAAGCAAAGGCTCATTGAAATGAGTGGGAGCATTCTCTTAAACCGTTAAGATGAGGACGAGGTTCAAGAAGTAAAGATTTTAATGGAATTGATACAAGGTAATGTTAAAAGTAAAGTTGTTGAGAATGACGATACTAAACCTATCAATCCCGACCGATAAAGTTTCCATTGTCTTAAATGTTGGACACGAGAAAGGAAACTACCCCAAATTATTGAAGAATCAACAAGTTAGTTGTGGGACATCTAATGGGACCTTCTTCTTTAAAAATGTTTATTTGATTAAACATAAATTTTGCTAGTATTACTTCGTCAATATTAGAAACCGGTGGTGGTTTTCATCATTATGTTTGATACATAGGATGATTAGAATATGACGACTAGCAACAATGAAGTCGAGAGATAGAGTAATTGTGTACTCAATCTAGTTTTTGGATTTAAAGTGGTACTTAATTGTGACTATTAAGTGCATAAACTCTAAATAAGAATATAAACTTGTTAAGAGACAAAAGAGGTTCTCACTTTTGTGACCCTAGACACCACTATTTGATGAATGGATAGCCCATTATCAAGGTGATTATATTCTAAACCAAACTAGAATGACATATCATGTAGATGATGTAAGATTCAAATTGGTAACCCAAGATTAAACCTTAAATTTTGGAATGATGAACGCAAAGAGTTATCAAGTACTCTTGAAACCATTAGATCATTAATGGTATATGCGTATCTTGTATTCAAAGCAAAATGTCTCGTGCCTTTTGGTTGAAAAGGAGATCGAGGTTGTAAATCATTGCTCCATAATAGGTTGATCATTTTCTTTTACCAACGATTTAAGTTGACGCATATGTGTTCACTTAATAAGGTAAATAGAAAAAATCTTTGAAAAAGTTTAAAGAGTTCAAGGAATCACGATTTAGTCGTGATGGGATTATCAAAGTGAAGACTTTGATATAAGCCAAAGGAAAGGTGATTTAATATCACAAGTTACTCTCTCTTAACACACATTATGGGACAATGTGTGGTTGGATAAGAAATCAAACGCTATTCGATATGGTTTGGACTTCGATCAAGTTACTTTGAGTTACTTGATCCCTTGGGGATTTTATCATTTTGTCTAAATTATTTTTCCACTAAATCATATGAGATATGAAATGGTAAGGGTACCATATTTGTAAGTTTTCACAAGAAACAAATGCTCATTTTTCCCTTTCTTTTCTCACGAGTACGACGGGTTTGCGGCTCGTGAAGCTGTCTTTCTAAAATACAAGTTTATTTTAGAAGACAGAGTGGGAGAAATTATTCAAGAGCCACAAAGAATGCCACAGAGAATGTTATGTCGCAAGAAACTGGTCTTTCTTGGCTACATGAGACGTTTTGTGTAAAATATTGTTTCTTTAAAACCTAGGAGGTTAAATTCGTCACTTGTTAAAAATGATGAATTCATGCTACTTTTAAGAAAGTAAAGAGCTTATAACTTACAAAAGAAATTGGTTGATTCAAGTTGATTACTTCTAGAAAGTAATGAACATATGACTTACATAAGAGTGTTTAAGTCACAACTCAATACAAGGCTTAGAGCCATAAAAATCCGAAACAAAAGGGCTTGATTAGTGACAAAGAGTTTTGCACTAATAAAGAGATATTTCAAAGCAAGATTGGTTGCAAAGGGTTTTGCACTAATTGAAATGATTAAGTCTATTTGGATCTTCTTAGGGATTGTGTTTCATTATGAAGTTATGAAATACATAGCAAGCGAATCTAAAACCCACTTCTTCAATTAGAAGGAATGTATTCAATACATGTCTTGAGTTTTGAAGATTCTTGCAATCCTAAGATAATGTGAAACTTAAGAGAGAATCTTAAGTAGGACATCAATGAGTTAGAATCAACATTTTTGATCATGTGATAAAACATTTCTCGATAAGTCGAGAAGTTGTGTTTATACATGGAGTTTAGTGGGAGTTACGGAATTTTAATTAGTCCGATATGTGGATGACATATTGATCATTGCGAATGATTTAAGACTTTTGGAATATTATAATACATCTTGAATATCCGGATTTATGAAGATAAATCCACATGATATTAGCGTCAGTAAGAAGTCTTATGTTGATAAGATTCATGACTAGTTCAATTAAAATTGAACATATTTGATTGATTTCATTTGCTTCCGCTGCCGAATCAATTAAAAAGAAATGATGTATAACACTTCATATGCTTTGAGTATGATGAATTGTTTTCAAAAATCGAATTTAAGTAATCTTTACCAAGTAAGCTATAAAGATTACCCTTAAGTGCTTGCAGAAGCATTAAGGAAGTAAAGCAAAGTGTTTATGATGCAATATTGTGTAAGGGTGTTACACAAGTGACAATTGACAATTGAGATTGCGCATGGTTTCCGACAAAACCATAATCAAAACACACTAGGATGGTTAAGATACCATTGTGGCAATGTTAATTAAGAAGTAGATTTTCTAGAATCGTTCTAGGCAATAAAGAACAATGAGAGATATTTATAACGGAAATTGAGTACACTTGCGATCATGAGATGTGCAAGAAAGATGAGTCCCGCACACTTTGTGAAAACAAAGTGGGAGCTATTCTTAGGCTAGAGGGCCTATGTCTTGATTGGATCTCGACACGTACTCAGAAAGTTTTGTAATGCAAATGTATACATTACAAAGGAAAACGAGTATGTAGTGAGGTTGAGTAAGGTACAAGAAATTGATAAAACCTACTAACCAAAACCTTCTCAAAGGCTAAACATGATGAGTCATGTCATTTCAATTGAATCGAAATGAACAACTACGTACAAGATCAAATTAGATTATAGAACATGAAATAGTAATCAGGTATTGACTATTCATATGTGATAATCGCATTTGTCGTTCGAGTTTTACTTTAAAACTCTTCTATTATACTTTGTTACATCCAAACGGGTTGTAGAGACAATTGAACCCCGTTAAAGTGAACACGGATTAGCATTGTATTCGCCCATAGTCACTTACATGAGGTGACATCTCGAAGTGACTAGAGTGTGATGCGATTGATGGCAAGTTCAAGTGTCATACAGTCATGTGAGATGACTAGTCGATCACATAGGCGATGTTAGGAACACTTTGTCGGGCAAGTGACCGCTTATAGAGTTCTGGCAAATTTATAAAGCCTGGTCGTGGCGAGAGCTACTATACTATTCTAATGAGTCGATTCTTTTGACTAAAGACTATTCGCCTAAGATGGCACAGTTTCAGATTAACTTTGATTTGTGTTACTACGACCTTCGTAAATGGGGTCAAATGGGCATATTTTGGGTTATGATGGCTGTGGCTAGTCGAAGGGAATAAGTGCGATAGGAATTGTCCACCCCTTGTCGGGTTAATACAATATCTCGGGGCCACTCGAGGAGTAATGAATCGGAAATGCGTGGCCACGCTCGGAAGGTATCCATGGTGGATAAATTCCGGTCAATCGATTATTCTCCGGATCGAGGAAACCACTCTCGATGTGATCACTTGCAAGTACGACCGAAAGACACCTTGCATTGAGTGGGAGATAGTAATAGGACAAGAGAATTGGTGACGCACACTTGTCGAGGACAAGTGGGAGATTGTTGGGAAAAGTGTCCTCAACAATAGTGCGATCATATGATTTAAATATCATTATTAAATCTCATTTCAAGAATACGGAAGGGATGATACATTACATATATATATATAGTCAACTGGTCCACACATATCGGTAATGATTGGCTGGCTAGAGTTTGACATTACTGTCGTGCGACGGTGGTGATCAGTTGATCCCTTGAGGTCACACCTAAAGGACGATTCCCTTAATTGAAAAGGTTAATTAGTTGTATACCGATACAGATTAATTAATTCCTTAAAATTGAACAATTCAATTTGTGAGAGAGAATATTGACATCTTATTGTAATGTGATTAAATAAGATTTATTTTAGTAATAAAATGCTTTGTTGCTAAAATTATTTATTGTTTGAGAAACAATAAAGATAAGAATGAATGGTTAATTATAATTACAAGAAGTTGTGAATTATAACTATATGACCCATTTTATTTATGTGATCAAGTATCACTAGTCAATTTGTTGTATGAAATTTAATTAATTCATGAAATGATATTTATGTGATAAATATGCATTAAATTAATTAATAACATGTATCATACTACATGTGACATATTGTGTGACAAATGACAAATTGACAAAATAAAATG
Source organism: Silene latifolia (assembly GCF_048544455.1). Classification (NCBI taxonomy): domain Eukaryota; kingdom Viridiplantae; phylum Streptophyta; class Magnoliopsida; order Caryophyllales; family Caryophyllaceae; genus Silene; species Silene latifolia. Next base: position 66,887,450 of record NC_133527.1, on the reverse strand, counting down.
GTAGTCCATTTTATGTACATGGACCGAAAAATGGAGGGTGTGTTAGTGGATTTTGGTTGTTTTATTTTAATTGATAAAATAAACATAATGATGCCTACCTACTACTAGTCTTACACATCTACTATTTTGAGAAGAGAAAAAGAAAAGTAATGATGCCATTTTGGCTCCTAAAACCGTGACACTCCATCTATATTGATGTGAGTTGGTTGCTTTATTTTTCTCTTACACTATCATTCATTCTAATAAATCACATGCAAGTTGTTCATGGATTTTCCTCTCTTCTCTCTCCTTAATATTCATTAAAAAGATGAGTATTTGATTAAAATTGTTCATATAAATTACTAAGATTACTAGAAGTAGTATATGAGTATTAGTAATAGATTTTAAGGTAAACTACAATACAAACATCTAGTACATGTTTATTTGTGGGATTAAGGGATAGTTTTGGGTGCTACTAATTGGAGAATCTCTACTTTGGGATTTTTGTATGTTCATCCATTATTGGAAAGCTCAAGAACAAGAGAGAAAGGTGATCTCTCTTGTGCCCATTAAATCGAAATATCCAATGTAAGAATATGATTTCTTCTCTTTTATTATATTGTTTGCATGCATAAAATCCACATTTAATTTTATGACAAATTAATTTCGACATATATGAGTATGCTAGTATGTATATGAATCTACATTTCCTTCAGGGATAACACGCCCGCATTGAACCCCACTCATCGGTCATCCGAACCTCTGCAGACAACGACCAACGATCGATACCCGATCATTGGCCGGGCAAAGGTCACCAGGCAGAAACACAACCAAGCCTGTAACAAAAAACAGCCGTCACTCCTCCTCCAGGATCGACTACCTCCTCCAAGGCCTCAACGACGGACCCTATAGGTCCCAAACGATACCCTGTCATCAAAAGAACAAAAAAACGTCAGCCGAAATTTCGGCATTACGACGGCATGAAATGGATAAATCCAAAAAACACAACCTGCAATACAAAACAAAAGCAATCCCGCCCAAAATCCAACTAAACAAAATAATTCAAAAAAAAAAACAACAAAAAACCAAACGACTCGCCCATATTTTCAAGCAAAAGACGAGTCAAAACAACAAAAACGACATTTCAAGATCCCTACAGGGTCCGCCTACAAACCAAAATACCTTCCCGACACAATGGGGTATTTTTCTACGGCTCAAAAAGGCAATTCATACGCTAATTTGAACCCAAACCGGTCAAAAATTCAAGAACGACCGCAAAAAGGCGAACGCGATTTTATCACGCCTCAAAGCGACCTAAACTACCAATAAGGTCCATTTCAAGGCAAACTGACTCAATTCAAGCCCAAACAGACGCTTATTTTGTCATACATAAGACCGTCACAAAAGGCAAAAATCCAATTTTGCCCACAATATCTAACGAAGGTTCATAAATGGCGAATACGGGTTTTCCCAACTACTATGCAACCTAGTGGGACCCACTACCCAAGCAAATAAACTTGGCATTGCGAAATGAGACGGTTTCTCACCTCACGTTTTTCGAGCATAGGGAGCGGAAACGGGGACCAAAATACAAACTAAAAGCACCCCTATACTCCTAAACAGGTTTCTAACCTAATGCAAGCATCAATTTCACTCGAAATGGGCTCAATCAAAAACGCCCAATTCGATTTTCTAGGGTAAAATTCGCCCTAATTCAATCAAGCTAAAGATCAACAAATTTAAATGGATTCAAGAGGGAATACATACCTTGAGATGACATTGTTGATGAGGGCAAGAATTCAAGCGAGCTAGAAGGTCCAACAATGGCGAATTTGGCTTGTTTTGTCGAAAAAGGAAGAAGACGAGATGATGAATGGTATGCAGCCTGAACTCGTGTCTTTTACAGAAAAAAGGGAAGCCCCTTTGGTTCGCCAGGTGGCTCGCGCCTCAATCACGCGTCCCTTACTTTTTCAGCGAATTTTGGGCTTTAGCCCAATTTCCACATAACGAAATTCGGATTTTCATTGACGATATTGAAAATCGTCATTTCCTCAAAGACAAAAAGACGAATAGTGAAAATTTAAATTCGCTATTTTCAAAAATTCCAAGCAAACGGCGATCAAAACCGCCAATTTCAAAAATAATGGTGAAATAAAATTCACTATTTTCCTTGAAAATTTTCAAAAATAATAGTGAAAAATTCAAAATTCGCTATTTCTTCAAATTTTAAGCGACGGCAATTAAAACCGTCATGCTCAAAATAATAGTTGGAAATTGAATTCCACTATTTTCACCACGCATGTCAACGGCGGCACATAAACCGTCACTTCAATTAATAGTGAAGATTCCCAATTCGCTATTTCCATCAAATGTCAACGGCGGCACATAAACCGTCACTTCAATTAATAGTGAAAATTCCAAATTCACTATTCCTTCAAATACCAGCAGGGGGCTTCCCCGCGAAACTCGCTCATTTCAAAAAACAGTGATAGTGAAAGTCCAAATTCACTATTTCCACGGCGGCATCATGAGTTCGCTACTTTCAAGACAAGCCCTTTTGACACGGCTATTCTCATTCAAGTTCACCGGCGGCATCATGAGTTCGCTACTTTTAAGAAAAGCCCTTTTGACGCGGCTATTCTCATTCCAGTTCACCGGCGGCATCACGAGTTCGCTACGCTCAAACAAGCCCATTTGACGCGGCTATTCTCATGGTCCATTAACCGACAGCCCCGTGGCTGGCGAGCCTTTGTCCGCAACCTTTCAAGGACAGATCCTGAAGATTCCTCGGGTACATTTTCTTATCATGGCTGGCGAGCCTTTGTCCGCAAACATTCAAGGACAGATCCCGAAGATGCCTCGGGTACATTTCCTTACCATGGCTGGCGAGCCTTTGTCCGCAACCTTTCAAGGAAAGATCCCGAAGATGCCTCGGGTACATTTCCTTATCATGGCTGGCGAGGCTTTGTCCGCAACCTTTTAAGGACAGATCTCGAAGATGCCTCGGGTACATTTCCTTACCATGGCTGGCGAGCCTTTGTCCGCAAACATTCAAGGACAGATCCCGAAGATGCCTTGGGTACATTTCCTTATCATGGCTGGCGAGCCTTTGTCTGCAACCACTCAAGGACAGATCCCGAAGATGGCTCGGGTACATTTCCTTACCGTGGCTGGCGAGCCTTTGTCCGCAACCTTTCAAGGACAGATTCCGAAGATGCCTCGGGTACATTTCCTTACCATGGCTGGCGAGCCTTTGTCCGCAACCTTTCAAGGACAGATCCCGAAGATGCCTCGGGTACATTTCCTTATCATGGCTGGCGAGCCTTTGTCCGCAACCTTTCAAGGACAGATCCCGAAGATGCCTCGGGTACATTTCCTTATCATGGTTGGCGAGCCTTTGTCCGCAAATATTTCAAGGACAAATCCCGAAGATGCCTCGGGTACATTTGCTTATCATGGCTGGCGAGCCTTTGTCTGCAAACATTCAAGGACAGATCCCGAAGATGCCTCGGGTACATTTCGTTACCATTGGCTGGCAAGCCTTTGTCCGCAAACATTCAAGGACAGATCCCGAAGATGCCTCGGGTACATTTCCTTACCATTGGCTGGCGAGCCTTTGTCCGCAGATATTCAAGGACAGATCCCGAAAATGCCTCGGGTACATTTCCTTGTCACAGCTGGCGAGCCTTTGTCCGCAAACATGCGAAGACATATCCGAAGATGCCTTAGGTATGACTCCATCCTATGGCTGGCGAGCCTTTGTACGTAGTCTAACGGACTTTAAACGACCCGCACGGACAGTCGACAGACTCTAAAATGTTCCCGACGAAAGGTCCTTGGCTCGTACCCTCAAGTCGCCTTGACGTCGCCCTTCCCGACGGCAGGTCCTTGGCCCGAATCCTTTCGAGCCGCCTCGACGTCGCTTGGGTCTCCAGGTTGTAATCTTCGATTGACCTAGGGGCTCTACTTTGACTTTTGCCCTGTCCAAGCCTCAGTCAAAGTGGGGGCTCTGTAGATAACCAGTATCTGCTGTAACACCCCCATTTATTTAAGGGCCTGAACTAGGACTCCTCAGATAAATGACGGTGTTACCATCTCGGAAACCCGAGGCAGTAGATAACAAAGGAAAGAAACACAGTACTTTATTATAATGTTTATAGTGACATTACAACTGAAATTAAAATAAAGTCTCCAAATACGACCAAAAGATGAGTCTGATAAAACTACTAAAAAGACTAAGGTGGGCTAGGCACTAAGTCAGTCATCCAAGCTCTCTTCCCGGCCAGCTCCCATCAGTCTCTGAATACCTGTCAATCTGCTCCCCAATAATTGGATCATCACAGGCGTACACGAATACACGGGGTCAGCCACGAAGCTGAGTAGGTAATACAATAAACAGTAAAACAAAACACATACTCCTCCATCACCAACACCGCCATCACAACTCACAACCCGGACAACCCAGCCATACCGATCCCCGGTAGACTATAAATATCGACCGTAGCCGATCGCCGCTCGCTTGTTGAGGACACCAGGGCAAGTCCTGCAGAACCCGCCTGGGCCTTATCACAATGTCATCATCACCACCTCCACCAACTCCAATGTATAATATAATAAAACAGTTCAACAATAGTACTTAACGAAATGAAATCAGGCAATCATATTACGACATGTAAATCACCGATTTAGTCAATCCAGTCACATAGTACGATATCAAGTCCAGTGTATTCCCCTACCTCAAATAGCGGTAAAAGCTAACTGCAGATCAGAAGTACTCCACCCGAAACTCGCCACCTAAACATATACATAACATAATTAATTCAATTAACTATTCCCGTTCCCATACTCAAGAGCTACTATAAGAAGAAACTTTCCCAATTTAGAAGTTACTAAAAATATAAGTTACCCAAAATAGAAAGTTTCCTAAAATGGGAAGTTTCCCAAAGTGGCAATTACCAAAAATAGCAAGTTACTAAAAATAGTAACTTTCCCGAAATAAAATCCCGACTCAAAAGCTTAAAGACATTATTCCGTCACCGCTACTTAAAATTAGCTTAATAATCAAACTAATAATGTAAATATTAAAAGTATACACATTCCCGACTCATTAAAATAAAACCCGTAACAAAATTAATTCAAAAACAACGCACAACCCGACACACGCGCACCCCCCTTTTCAACCCGTCACAACACGCCCCTCAACCACCAATCCTCACCGCCGACCACCAGGCCTGACACAGGTCTGGCCTGGCCACCTCCCACCACCACCAACGTGGTCGACCCACGCCGGCGGTCAGAGCCACCGCCACCAAAACCCCCTGCCTGCGTTCTTGCCGCCACAAAAGACACCAACAGCCCCCTTTCCCAACTCGCCTACCACCACGACACTCCCCTGCCACCTTACCAACCACCACCATTGACACCACCGTCGCACGGCGACTCTGACACACGTGGCACCACCGATTCGACCTCCCTCGAGTCCACGGTGGTGCCACCCCTTTTCCCTATGTCTGAAACGCAAACAAAACCCCCAACCAACCCCGACACCTAAACACCACCACTGCAACCACCACCAGCAACGACCACCACTCTAACCACCACCACCCGACTCGACTCCACACCTACAACACATCCCACAACCCCACGACAGCCACAACAGTCCCTAAAAGACGCATAACACAAATCAAAACAGCGGGACAGAAATGAAAACGGGAAATCTTACCTATGACAGCCGTCGACCTGTGCTTTTCCGGCCAGTACAACCACCCTCGACCACTAGCAAAGGCTCCCCTAGACTCACGGTAGACCCTATTCCCTCCACACTCACCGGCGTGCGTTCGTTGGCTGCGGTTGTTGCTTGAGGCGTGAAAGAAAAAGGGTTGATGATGGTGAAGTGTAGAAAATGACGGTATGAAGGGGTTGGGTTTTAATGTTAGATTAGGGTTTCATTTTAGGGTTTTGGTAGGGTAAAAAGGTAAATGGGTAAGTGGGTAGTAAGTGGGTAATTGGGCTATGACAGCTTGACCCAAATGCCACTCAGCTATAAACCCGACTCATCTTACGATATGATACGATATGAATTAATCAATTATTTTTACGCTACCATTAAATAATAAAACTCGCCCAAACGATAATAAAATACGGGGTATTACAGTCTTCCCCCCTTAAAAAGAACTTCGTCCCGAAGTTCGCTCCCATATCAAGCATGTCATACGAAAATATAAAAGACATCTCGTATAACTAACACGGTCAAATACACAACTAGACTACATAAACACGAAATGTTACATTCTACCCTCCTAAAAAGAAAGTTACGTCCCGTAACTTACCTCAAGTGAACAGATGTGGATAACTCTCTCTCATCGCGGCCTCGGTTTCCCAGGTAGCCTCCTCAGCTTTATGATTAGTCCACAACACTTTCACTAAAGCAGTCTCTCCGTGCCTGGTCTTTCTAACCTTCCTGTCCAAGATCTCCTTAGGTGTCTCGATGTAAGTCAACTGCTCGTCCACCTCGACCATATCATGGCTCAAAATATGCGAAGGGTCACTCAAATATCTCAATCGAGAAACATGGAAGACATTATGTACCCGGCTAAAGCTGGTGGTAGAGCTAGCCGATATGCCACTTCTCCAACTCTATCCAGGATCTCATATGGCCCAATAAACTTCTGGCTCAACTTTCCCCGCTTCCCAAATCTCATCACTCCCTTCATCGGAGACACTCTAAGAAGTACTTTCTCCCCCACCTGGAAAGAATTGTCGCTTCTCCTAGCGTCGGCAAGATAGCTCTTCCGCACGGTCTGGGCAGCCCGCATCTTCTCGTCGAATGATCGCACTGTTCAACCATCTCTGAATCATCTCTCGGTCCCAAAACTACCGCATCGCTCGATCATCCCAACACACAGGACTCCTACACTTCCGGCCATACAGAGCCTCAAATGGAGCCATCCCAATACTAGCGTGGTAACTGTTGTTGTATGAAAACTCAATCAACCCCAGTCTATCCTCACAAGACCCGCCAAACTCCAAAACACAAGCCCTCAACATGTCCTCGAGTGTCTGAATAGTCCTCTCCGTCCGCCCATCGGTAGTTTGGATGAAAAGCGGTGCTCATCTTTAATCGAGTACCCATTAGTGATCGCAACTCTGCAGAATTTTGATAGAAAACTGGAGTCTCTATCGGAAATGATGTCCTTGGGTACGCCATGCAGCTTCACCACATACTGAACATAAGCCTTGGCCAACTCAGCTTTACTCCAAGTATCTTTCATGGGGATAAAGTGAGCCGACTTGGTTAGCCTATCCACGATCACCCAAATCATATTGTTACCTTTCTGAGTTCGAGGCAACCCAACAATGAAATCCATGGAAATGCTTTCCCACTTCCACTCTGGCACATCTTGTGGTTGAACCTTCCCTTGCGGTCTCTTATGTTCACCCTTCACTCTCTGGCATGTCAAGCATCGAGCTACGAACTCAGCAACTTCCCTCTTCATATTCGGCCACCAAAAGGTCTTCTTGAGGTCCTTGTATAACTTATCTCCCCCAGGATGAACCGAGTATGGCGTGGCATGTGCCTCGGTAAGAATCTTCCTCTTGACTCATCATTATCGGAACACACCACCGTCCCCCAAACCTCGACTACCATCGGCGTGGATAACAAACCGGAATCAACCCCAGATTCTCGCTGTTCTCTTGTCTTTGCGCCACTTCGAATTCTAGCATCGGCTTTCGTAGCTCTCTCGATCTCCTCATATAACTCCGGCTCAACGGTCAAGTCCCCAAGAGTCTCTCCTTGCCGGATCACGTGGATTCCCATCCCCCGCAGCTCATTATGCATCCTCACTCTAGATCTAGCACTGCTCAAAGCATGGATGGATTTCCTGCTCAAGGCATCGGCTACGACATTCGCTTTCCCCTCATGATAAAGTATCTCCATGTCATAGTCGCCAATCAATTCGATCCATCTCCTTTGTCTCATGTTCAACTCCTTTTGTGTGTAAATGTACTTTAAGCTCTTGTGGTCGGAAAACACTTTGAAGGTAGCCCCATAAAGATAGTGTCGCCATAGTTTGAGCGCAAACACCCACGCCCCCAACTCTAGATCATGAGTAGGGTAATTCTCCTCATAGGTCTTCAAGTGTCGAGAAGCGTAAGCGATTACCTTCCCGTTCTGCATCAATACGCACCCTGGACCCTTCTTCTTGGAAGCATCGTATACACCTCGAAGTTATCATTCCCATCTGGTAGTGCAAGGATAGGGAGTGTAGTGAGTCGTTCCTTGAGGGTTAGAAACGCCTCCTCACAACTCTCATCCCAAACAAACCTGTTCTCCTTCCGCATTAAGGACGTCAATGGCTTGGCGATCTTTGAGAAGTCCTTGACAAACCTTCGGTAATAACCTGCTAGCCCCAAGAAGCTTCGGATCTCACCCACATTCTTAGGACTCTGCCATCTCGTCACCGCCTCAATCTTGCTAGGATCAACCGACACCCCTTCCTTGGAAATCACATGGCCCAGAAAAGCAACTTTCTTCAACCAGAACTCGCATTTGCTCACTTGGCATATAATCGGTTCTCCTCCAAGGTTTTCAAGACTAACCTCAAATGTTCCTCATGTTCCTTCTCATTCTTGGAGTATACCAGGATATCATCGATGAACACAACCACGAACTTGTCCAGGTAAGGACTGAACACTCGATTCATCAAGTCCATAAACATCTTTGGCGCATTAGTCAACCCGAATGGCATGACCACGAACTCATAGTGCCCATATCTTGTTACGAAAGCGGTCTTAGGTATATCCTCGTTCTTAATCCTCAACTGGTGATAACCTGACCTCAAATCGATCTTAGAGAAAACTCCGGCTCCACTCAATTGATCGAACAAATCATCGATCCTTGGCAAAGGATAACGGTTCTTGATGGTCACATTGTTCAACTCACGGTAATCCACGCAAAGTCTCAAGCTTCCATCTTTCTTCTTGACAAACAACACTGGTGCTCCCAAGGTGAAACACTAGGCCGTATGTAACCTTTCTCTCGCTAGCTCATCCAATCGCTTCTTCAATTCCTCCATCTCTTTCGGCCCCATACGGTAAGGTGGTTTAGAAATCGGCCCTTTTCCGGCTTCGGATCAATGGAAAAGTCCACTTCTCTTTTCGGGGTAACCCGGAATGTCCTCCGGAAATACATTCTCGAACTCCCTCACTCGGAATCTCGGACACCTTAGGGGTCTCCGACTCACTATCCCACATCTGGCACAAGATTAATTGGTCCCCTTTCCTCGGACTCGACTTCTGTGGTATTAACAGATATGAATTTGACTCTTGGCTTGACCACATACCCCTTATAAGACACCCTAGTTCCCTTAGGTCCCCTCAAAGAGATTTTCTTCTGATAGCAGTCGATAAAAGCCTTGTACTTCCCTAACCAGTCCATCCCCAGAATCACCTCAAAACCCCCAAGGGAAACTCTATAAGGTCACAGTGAAACACAACCTCTCCGATCTGAATTGGTACCCCAGTGTAGACTCTATCACAAGATACCGACTCCCCCGAAGGTACCACTACCGAATCAACAATTCTATCATATGACTTAAGGTTTAAGACTCGGCATGTTCCATGAGATATAAAAGAATGTGTAGCTCCGGAATCAAACAACACAAAGGTGGGTTTAGAGTTAACAGAAATGTACCGGTCACCACATGAGAGTCATTCTTAGTGCCTCCTTCCCCATGGCGAAGAGCTTGCCACTGGACTTAGCCCCACTCTGACTTGAAGAAGCTGCTCCAAATTGTTTGTTCCCTTCATTTGCGTCTTCGAAAGTTGGTGCTCCCACTCTGTTGGCTCTGCGATTACGATTCTCGGTAGTTGTTGTAGCTTCCTTGGTAGTTACTAGCTCCGGACCTCGCACCTCCCCATAGCCGACATAGGTGTGCGATAATCGTTATACCCCGACCCCACCGAACGAGAGCCACCGAACCCGGACATAGGTGCCCTGTATCCACCGAGTGATTCGCCCCGGATGATCGGCATTCAAACCTCTTGTGTCTGTCTTTCCACAGCCCAAAACAAGTAAGCCCCGCAGAACTACCTCCCCCGCCGGTGCCCCTGAAGCCGCCTCCACTCTGAGATCTCATACCCCCGGGGCACCGTTAGTGGAGTACCCACCATATCCGCCCGAACTCGCTTCTTTGCCCCAGTAGATATCGCTTGTGGCCTCCACTTCCTTTTCTCGGCCTTGCCTTTCTTATCGGCCTTGATCTGTTCCGAGAGTCTTTCAGCAGCACCAGCCCTCAAGTAAATGTCCTGAACCGTAGTGGGTGGAGCCGCTGTGAGCCTCTTCTTGATGTCCATAGTGAGCCCCCGCTCAAACCTCATAGCCAGCATAGCTTCATTCTGCCCAAAGTCATCAATGTATGAGGATAATCGTCGAAATTTCCGATGATAAATCTCCTTTGTCATATCTTTGTCATCTTGAAGGTGTCAAACTCCTCCCGTAGTTTGGCTTTTTGGAACTCGGGCATAAACTCATTCTTCAAAAGCTCTTGGAATTCCAACCAAGACACATGTCCCGTCTCAAGATCCCTAGCAACCTCGCGTATCTCCACCTTGTTCCCTGGTCCACTACCACGGGCTGTGGCCCTAAGATAGTGGGCAGCTTGATCCACCTGCAGCTCTTCCGGACATGCTAACGGTTCAAACGGTTGGTGAATTCTCGACACCATTCCCCCAAAGAATCGTGGTTCCCCCTCTCCAGTGAATATTGTGGGGTTATGCCTTGCCACAATGGTACTCATCTTTCCCGGGTCCAATCGTTTGGCCTTTAGGGCCTCATTCTCAGCTCGGAGCCTATCCAACTCCGGTTGGATGTCGTTAGCGGTATCCCTTCTCGGAGGCATGTCTATAAAAATCAAGAGAGTTAGTGATGTTCCCTGCAACACTAGAATTACTTAGTCAATTCTACCCTACATATCTAGCTAGCATGGTTCAGGGATCACATAACCGCATATCACTAGACATAACATTCATCTTAAATTCTTAAGCATCATGTATATAAATACCTCACTTCCTTATTATGCCAATTCTTGCCTCTGAATCACCATTAACACATGTATACTTATACTAACAGTATATCACCTTGCCTAATTCTCACATCATGGAATAGTTTTTCATGTTCAATATCACACAACTTTCCTACTCTACCCTTTTTCTCTCGTATGATCTCAAGGTACCCGGGTCAAACTGAGAGGGCCAATGGTTCGGTGTGAGGGGGCCCCTTACTCATCCCTTACCTTTAGTGTGCTCCTAACAGTTCTATCCCGGGGTTCATTTTATTTGACTCTTCCTAAATTCATTGGATTCATTGGTTTAGGCCTGAGGATCGTTCGCTCTGATACCACTTTGTAACACCCCCATTTATTTAAGGGCACGAACTAGGACTCCTCGGATAAATGACGGTGTTACCATCTCGAAACCCGAGGCAAAGTAGATAACAAAGGAAAAAACACAAGTACTTTATTATAATGTTTATAGTGACATTAAATTTGAAATTAAAATAAAGTCTCCAAATACGACCAAAAGATGAGTCTGATAAAACTACTAAAAAGACTAAGGTGGGCTAGGCACTAAGTCGGTCATCCAAGCTCTCTTCCCGCCAGCTCCCATCGGTCTCGAATACCTGTCAATCTGCTCCCAATAATTGGATCATCACACGGGCGTACACGAATACACGGGGTCGCCACGAAGGCGAGTAGGTAATACTGATAAACAAGAAACAAAACACATACTCCTCCATCACCAACACCGCCATCACAACTCACAACCCGGACAACCCAGCCATACCGATCCCAGGTAGACTATAAATATCGACCGTAGCCGATCTGCCGGCTCGCTTGTTGAGGACACCAGGGCAAGTCTGCAGAACCCGCCCGGGCCTTATCACAATGTCATCATCACCACCTCCACCAACTCCAATGTATAATATAATAAAACAGTTCAACAATAGTACTTAACGAAATGAAATCAGGCAATCATATTACGACATGTAAATCACCGATTTAGTCAATCCGATCACATAGTACGATATCAAGTCCAGTGTATTCCCCTACCTCAAATAGCGGTAAAAGCTAAGCTGCAGATCGAAGTACTCCACCGAAACTCGCCACCTAAACATATACATAACATAATTAATTCAATTAACTATTCCCGTTCCCATACTCAAGAGCTACTATAAGAAGAAACTTTCCCAATTTAGAAGTTACTAAAAATATAAGTTACCCAAAATAGAAAGTTTCCTAAAATGGGAAGTTTCCCAAAGTGGCAATTACCAAAAATAGCAAGTTACTAAAAATAGTAACTTTCCCGAAATAAAATCCCGACTCAAAAGCTTAAAGACATTATTCCGTCACCGCTACTTAAAATTAGCTTAATAATCAAACCAATAATGTAAATATTAAAAGTATACACATTCCCGACTCATTAAAATAAAACCCGTAACAAAATTAATTCAAAAACAACGCACAACCCGACACACGCGCACCCCCCTTTTCAACCCATCACAACACGCCCCTCAACCACCAATCCTCACCGCCGACCACCGGGCGACGACACCAGGTCGGCCCGGCCACCTCTCACCACCACCAACGTGGTCGACCCACGCCGCGGTCGAGCCACCGCCACCAAAACCCCCCCGCTGCGTTCTTGCCGCCACAAAGACACCAAAGCCCCCTTTCCCAACTCGCCTACCACCACGACACTCCCCTGCCACCTTACCAACCACCACCATTGACACCACCGTCGCACGGCGACTCTGACACACGTGGCACCACCGATTCGACCTCCCCCGAGTCCACGGTGGTGCCACCCCTTTTCCCTATGTCTGAAACGCAAACAAAACCCCCAACCAACCCCGACACCTAAACACCACCACTGCAACCACCACCAGCAACGACCACCACTCTAACCACCACCACCCGACTCGACTCCACACCTACAACACATCCCACAACCCCACGACAGCCACAACAGTCCCTAAAAGACGCATAACACAAATCAAAACAGCGGGACATAAATGAAAACGGGAAATCTTACCTATGACGGCCGTCGACCTGTGCTTTTCCGGCCAGTACAACCACCCTCGACCACTAGCAAAGGCTCCCCTAGACTCACGGCAGACCCTATTCCCTCCACACTCACCGGCGTGCGTTCGTTGGCTGCGGTTGTTGCTTGAGGCGTGAAAGAAAAAGGGTTGATGATGGTGAAGTGTAGAAAATGACGGTATGAAGGGGTTGGGTTTTAATGTTAGATTAGGGTTTCATTTTAGGGTTTTGGTAGGGTAAAAAGGTAAATGGGTAAGTGGGTAGTAAGTGGGTAATTGGGCTATGACAGCTTGACCCAAATGCCACTCAGCTATAAACCCGACTCATCTTACGATATGATACGATATGAATTAATCAATTATTTTTACGCTACCATTAAATAATAAAACTCGCCCAAACGATAATAAAATACGGGGTATTACATCTGCTGAGACTCCAACAAACACCCGATGATTATCGGACTACAACATGCTTTGGAATCGCGACGATTGATCGACAGTTTGTGTACAACTTTACGTCGAAAAACTTAAAACGATTTCGAAAATAAAATATTTCAAAACATTTCAAAAATACCTGGAGTGTTTAATGCACGACGACGGGGTCGCAATGACACTAACTAGATTCAAAACCGACACCGGACCAAAAACCGACTCAAAAATTCAAATCCCGACTCTAACAACGAGTCAAACCGAGTCAACCACCAAAAACAAAACATTTCAAACCTTCTACTTTAAGTTTTCCTGGATTCATGTTGGTCAAGTGCCAAACATGTGACTACAAAACCTAGGATAGAACAAATCATGATTGCGTTTGTTGTGAAAGTGACAACACAACTCGAAGAACCGCGACGTGGCTCGCGCCTCTTTGAGCAGCCCAAGTGGCCACGTCGCTCAAAACTCACACAATCACTCATTCTCCTATAAATACCCCTCAAATATCACCCATTTGAGACTTACGCGAGTGTCTGCCCCCTCTTTTCTCCATTAAAATTCTCGACTCGACTTCTTCAGTCACAACCCGACGCGTATTTACGACCTACCGATCGCAAATACAAGCCTTACACATTGTTTGGTACCGTCATCGTGCATTAAATCACTTGACCGACCATTTCGACCACTACACCATCACTAAACATCAAAACACTCTTTTTACTTACCAAAACGGTTTTAAACCGAGTTTTTTCCGATCAAACGAGTTGTTACACTTACGTCGGTCACTCGCCATAACCAAACATGTAAGTATGAGGGTGTAAAAATCCTCTTTTATTATGTTTTCATTTGTTTCATGACTATAACATGCTAAAAGGTGCATAACATGAACCAAAACATGGAATAAACGAGCCAAAACTGATTTTTGGTCTGAGGCAGAAGCCCCTTAGGTCGCCAGATTACCCGCGCCTAAATGGGGTGTTCAGACCAGAGATCAACCGTGTTTGTTCTCGTCATTTCCCTTTAATCCACTTTCATATTTGTAATCGGTTTTTACCATTCCAAATATTTTCGAACCCTTTTATTTCATTTGTTTTAACCATAAAACATTTTTCACCCTTGGTTCCTCATACCATGACGGTTAAATCCGTGTTTCGGTGATAATATTTGGTTAATGACATTTAAAAGGTATTTTAAAGCCTTTTGTTTCATTTCTTTACATTTTCAAACAAACATATTAGTCACCAACACAAAGTCATCCTTGGTTCTACATACCATGCCGGATTTTAACCCGGGTACGATGATGAGCATCGACTAATGACATTCAAATGGGCTTAAAACAATTAGTCCATAATTATTTTCAAAACTATTCATGTCAAGTTTTTCAAATCGAACCCGACACCGAATATTATCCAAATAATGATGATTATTCGAGTCTAGTTCTTCAAATCAACAAATGCGGTCTAAACGACCCCTTCAAATCAAACCGGGTTCAAATACCCATTGTCAACACGTTTTATAGCGTTTTCTAAAAGGTCAGAACACGGCACATAAACCGTGGGCTAACCCGCGCCTAACCAGGCCCTCCATTTCTCATTTTCAAAACCAGAGGGAGGCCCTTTGTATTGCCGGCTGGCTCGCGCCTCATATAGCCATCTGATACAGGGCCTGTTCCTTTCCAGCATTAGTCTAGGACGATCCCGACTCCGGTTAGCCCGGATATAGGACGGATCAGATGACTATTTGATTATTCAAAACCATATTTGCAAAATGCCTTACTAAGACAAATGGATCACGTTATGCACCCTAAACCTAATACGGTAAATGGATGTTTAATTTCCGTCTTGCATGCAAATCAATCATTAATCCAACTCGACATCTTATACTTGATATTTGGATTAAATCAACCGACTTAGAAAGCTCTCACATGTTAGGTTTAAATTATTGGATGCGCATTCATGCATTTAAACCGTTTTATCAACTTTTACATTCAACCAACCAAGATCGATCAGTAGAGGCCGCTAACGCGGGCGGGATTGGGTGTCTGATTAAAGGGCTTCCCAATACGTACCTTCACCTCTTACTCAGAAACTTTGGATAGTGGACGACCTTATCCAGGGCGTACGAGAGTCATTCTAGGGATAGGATGCTAAAGAGGGACGATTTCCTTATCTTTAGTACCTATGTCAAACGATGCTTTGTGCTTCGATTTGACCGAGGTATAAAGTGGATTTCGAACGGGTTCCAGACATCCCACAAATGCTTGGTGGCGACCCCGAACATCTCTAATCGTTTCGAGACCCTTACCGAGACGAAACCGACCGATCTAAAACGATCCGGTCGAAAGCATTTTTATGCCGCCGAGCGTGGCTTTCAAAAGACCGCTGTATGTCCACAGATCGGCTGGGCTTGCAGGTGGGCCATGTCCACAAGAATCGGTTAAGAGAGTTAACCCACCAAAGTTATATTAGTAAAGATGTAGAGGGCCCGTTGGCTCACATCCAAGTTAATATGAATTTTGGGTCTCGGAATCATTTATTATAGTTGGGTAAATGTCACTATATAAATGCTAAAACTTGTTTTAAAATATTTACAAGTTTTAAGACGATAAATGTTTATAATTCCTTCATTTTCTATTTTGTAGTCAATTTGATTAGTTTGCAATGTCGACTCCAATTTCATCCGCATCAACTAGCACAAACGCTCCACCACTCCCCAATTCTTCTTGGCTTCGATCCTTTATGGATCGATGCAAACTTGAAAAGAATGGTTCTAACTTCGCCGATTGGGTTGCGCAACTCCGTTTGGCCGCGGAAGGTGACGAAAAGCTTCGTTACCTTACTGAAGCCGCTCCCACCACACCTACTACTAGGTCAACCTCCGCCGCAAGGGAAGCCTATGAGGCCTACCTAAAAGAGTCGACCGCTATCAAGAATGTCTTGATTTTTTCTATGGAGCCCGATCTGCAAAGGAGTGCTATCAAAATGAGCATGGCCTTTGAGATCTACACCAAGCTTGTGACCATGTTTTCGCAAGCTCCTAGGATAATCCAATATGAGGCAGCCTCCGCATTTTTCGAGATCAACATCAAAGAGGGCCAAAAGGTTTGCCCTCATGTGCTCAAATTGATTGAGCTTGTTAAGACTCTTAAGATCCAAGGGATCAATATTCCCGAACAACTCGTCATAGACCAAGTTCTACATTCATTGAACAAAGAAAAGGCATATGTGCAGTTTAGGGTAAACTACAATATGAAAAACATGAAGACTTCCCTCCATGAATTGCACAAATTGATTGTGCAAGCTGAGAGGGATATGGGTCTTGATGTTAGTTCAACCAAGGATGTGCTTTCTATTAACAACAAAAGCAAAGGGAAGTTTAAGAGGAATACTAGTAAGGGAAAGAAACCCACTTCCAACAAGGGTAAAGGGAGAGTTATTGGGAATAACTCATCCAAGTCGAAAAAGGGTGCATCATCTGAAGATAAGGGCCACTATTGTTGTGGTATGAGCCATTGGAACCAAAATTGCCCTAAGTATCTTGGAGATGTTAAAGCTGGACGTGTGACTCCAATAGGTAATAAATTCTCTAATCTATTATGTTATTGATAAAAATCTCAACTTTGGTATTTAGATACAAGTTGTGATTCTCACCCCCTTGAAATGTGATATAGGGAATTCGAATTAAATAAGTTGTTGATCACATGAAATCGATTGATAATGTCTCCGCCATTAGAACGATCATGTATGCCAATAAATGCACATGTCATGATGAATCATATGCTTGGATCATAATAAGTCAATAACAATTTAATTCGAATGATGGTCTTTTGAAGGCTTTAAAGGAGATCCTTTAAGATTCTTGAGGAGAATTGAGGATTCGTTCTTATGTTTGGATGAAATACTGAGTTATGAAGGGTTACACAAACTCTAGTTTCCAAACCTATAAGGATTTATCAAAATCCTAGGCCGATATTATTGACTTAGGAGTAAGAGACTAGAGAAATGTTTTAGTTTCGACCATTGCAAATTCTACAAACAGAATCTAAGTAAATTGTGATAAGATGGTCAACGTAGGGAATGAGAGTAAATCCCACAACCAAAGACTTTATCACAAGTTATACGATAAAAGTGGGAGCATCTTCCAAGTACAAGAGCCCAAGTCTAGTAAAGAAGACTAGAGATACACTTAGATAAATTCATGTTATTAGAAATAACATTGAATTGAAGGAAATAGCAATTAATAAAGTTGGAGTGCATGGATACATGGTATATCCATTTACCAAGCTTCTATTGCAATTTAATTAGTGTAAAATGTACACTACAGATTATGAGATATGACGTAGTAATAAAGTATTGACTATTCATATGTGATAATCGCATTTATCGTTTAAGTTTCTTTAAACTCATTCATTACTTTGTTATATCCAAATGGGTTCTTGAGACAATATTGAACCCATTAAAGTGAACTGGATTGAGATAGTATGTGCCCCTGGTTACTTATAGGAGGTGACGTCTCGAAGTGACTAGAGTGTGATGCGATTGATGGCAAGTTCAAGTGTCGTAGTGTCATATGGGATGACTAGTTGATCACATAGACAGACTGTATGGGACACTCTGTCAGGCAGTGACCGCTTATAGAGTTCGGGAAATTCATAAAGCCTGGTCATGGCAAGAGCTACTATAGTATTCTTATGAATCGATTCTTTTGACTAGCGACTATTCGCCCAAGTTGGCACAAGTTTCTGATTGGCCTTGATTTATGCTCTACGACTGTCGTAACTGAGGTCAAATGAGTATATTTTGGGTCATGATGAATTGTGGCTATATGAAGGGAATAGTGCGGTAGGAATTGTCCACCCCCTTGTCAGGGTTGTTTGAAATCTCAAGGCCACTAGAGGAGCAGTGAACTGAAAATGCGTGGCCACGCTCGGAAGGTATCTACGGTAGATAATTCCGGTCAGACACTTACTCTCCAGATCAAGAAAACCACTCAAGATATGATCAAATGCAAGTACGACCTGCAAGACACCTTATATTGAGTGGGAGATTATAATAGTACAAGAGAATTGGTGACGTTGACTTGTCTTGGACAAGTGGGAGATTGTTGGAGTATGTGTCCTCAACAATAGTGTGATCACATGTTTAAATCTCAAATTAAGAATACGTAAGGGATGATTCATTTATATAGTCAACTGATCAACATTAATCAGTAATGATTGGCTAACTAGAGTTTGACATTACTGTCGTTTGATGGTGGTGATCAGTTGATCCCTTAAGGTCACAACTATAGGCCAATTCTCTTAATAGACAAATTGATTAATTGTATGACGATATAAGTTAATCAATTCCTTAAAATTGAACAATTCATTTGTGAGAGAGAAAATTTATATCTTATTGTAATTTGATTAAATAAGATTTATTTTAGTAATTAAAATATTTTATTACTAAAATTGATTATTGTTTATGAAACAATTGAGATAAGAATGAATGGTTAATTATGATTATAATATGTTGTGAATTATAATTATATGACCCATTTTATTTATTTGATCAAGAATCACTAGACAATTTGTTATATGTAATTTAATTAATGTATATAATAATATTTATTTGATAAATATGCATTAAATTAATTAATAACATGTTACATACTACATGTGACATATTGTGTGACAAGTGACAAATTGACAAAATAAAATGGAAGTCCATTTTACATATGGACCGGAAAAATGGAGGATGAATGAGTTAGTGGGTGATTTATTTTATTTGATAAAATGCATATAATCATGGCTATTCCATACTAGCCTTACACACCTACATTTTGGAGAAGAACAAAAGAAAAAGGAGATGCCATGCATTGGTATTTTTGGCCTTACACCACCCGGCCCCTTCCTTTTTATGATGAGAATTTTGTTCTAATTTTTACTTCTCCATATTCTCATGCATGCATTCTTGTCCTTCTCTCTCTACTCTCTCTAAAACTAGTTTTATAATACATTAGATTGTTCATCCAAAATTCTAATAACAATATAGGATTACTAGTGTAGTAATAAGAATATTATTAGAATTATTTGAAGGATACTAGTATATTAATCTAGTTAGTTAATGTATTAGTTTAAGGGATTTGTTTTTGATGAGGTACGTGGTCGTGACACTCCCAATCAAACACATTTATATTCTCAATAAACAACTAGTTAGTGGTTAAGTTGAGGTCGATCCATGTGCTTTGGATTCTAAGTCCATCTATCTCAATTTATGCTAGTGTCACGATTGATATGGATTTGTAGTTGTGTTCTAGACTAATGCAAGCAATAAAGTAAAACAAGCAATAAAAGGAAAGATGTAAACAAATGACTAAAAGTGTTAGGATATCATGGGTTCATAGGGGATTCATGGGAGTTGATCATACAAACGTATTCTCAAATTATAAGCAATCAATTATTGTTGTGATAGGATTGAGTTAGTGTATATCTTACCATCCCTAAGAAGGTTTGGGCCCCGGAGCCGAATCGATTAGATTGTACAACACCTACAAGTCGACTTAGTCTTCATGGAGATGCAAAACCTATGTACCCATTTTATCCCCATGTACCGAAATTAAGGGAGGATTTAGGATTATATTGTGTTGATTATGTTAGTGGTAAACATGATCATTACCTACTAAACTAGCCATGCAAAACCTAGTTGTCATTGTGAAGACAAAGTAGTGCATGCATTGGTCCCTCCTCTTCCCCTTACCCGGTTTTCCATAGGAGAAAAACCAAGGGTTTTGCCTTATAATTTTATCATACACACTACATTACATTTTAGTGTATTGGATTTTAATTAATTCATTCTTCATCCATCAAAAATATTTTAGAGAGATAAAATATTTTTTCTTCCTTCTTCTCCTTCTCTTAACCGGTTTTAGGAGACCAAAAATCAAATATTTTTGGGTCAGTTTTATACACTAAATTAATATTATTCTAGTATACATAATATTAATTTGATTAAGAGTTTACCTTGGGTATTTTACTTTGGGAGGGATCCTACACTTGGATCCTAGTTCATTCATTAAGGAGAGCACAAGAACAAGAGAGAAGGAGATCTCTCTTGTGCCCATATAAACCGAAATACCAATGTAAGATAAAGATTTCTTCTTTAAATTGTTTATAGTTTGCATGCATAAGATCACCAATTAATTTTATGATTAAATTAACATAAAACATATATGAATATGTTAGTAAAGAGATCTAGTTTTCTAACACGTGGTATTAAGAGCCTTGGTTGTTTGCATGCAAATCGGTTAAGAGTTTTTCCGAGTTATACGATTAACATATAAAACTTGTTTAATTTGTGTTATTATGATATATCACGAAAATAATTATGCATGTTAAAGTTTCTGGTCCTAAAGTGTTTTTAGGATATTTTGGTTAATTTATGGATTTTCATTGTTCATATTATATAATAATGGCATTAAAAATATGATTTTATGAATAAAATGTCATTTTCGGACTAAAATTAGCTAAACTTCGAATTTTGCAGTGATTTTTAGATATGTTATCACATATATTATTTTGAGATGATTTGTAAATTTTCATAATTTTTGGACTTCTTATGCTCGAAAAATGGATTTTTCATTATTAAAATCGAATTTAGATGAAAAATAGGTTAATATGAGATATATTTCGAATCTGGTCATAGAAATTTAGTATGTTGTCACATGCAATTTTACAAGATGTGTGTAAAATAATAGGCTATATTAAAGTCTTTATGCATGATTTATGATTTTTTGAAGAAAAATAGCATAAATAGTGACTTAATTAGTGAAATATTAATAAAACATACTCCATGACTAAGGAAAAATGTCACATGTTGCATTTTATTATCTTTTTCAGATCTAAAATTGAAAAGTTGATGAATATAATTTTTTCTCATGTTTTTATGACTATATTTGGTAAAACCGATAAACCGCAACATTGTTTTTCCGGATAAATTTCAAAATTTTTAACCTAAGTGTTTTGAACATTATGAGTGTCATGGTATTTTCCAGAATGTTCACAAGTTTTAAATTTCAAATTTTGATTTTATTTGGAATTTTTGTGATTTATTTGAAGTTTATAGCTTATTATTGTAATTTTAAGTCCATTAATGAACAATTTTAGAAATATGAGTTAATTATGGTCAAATAATTAGTGAAGACTAAATTTTGAGTCCTAAGAGGTTAGGGTAATTAACTTATGCATAAATATGAATTTATGTAATTTTTGTGATTATAAAACGTTGAATCACGCAAATCCGTAAAAACCGTGTAATATACGATATTGGCTACTTAAAGGCGATTGAGCATAAAATTGGGCATGTTCATACATATTATAATGCTGCATTTTCTTTATGATTGTCATAATTTTTATTTTATGTAATTTTTGAATTATGTAATTTTACTTAGTATGGCCTTAGTTTTTTAATTGGTATTACCCGAAATGTATGGGAATATCGATTCGGTTGTAATTTATTGCGATCTCGTATCACCGTTTTGTAATTTAATAGATTTATTTTATTTTAGTTACAAATGTATAATAGGAAATTATGTAATTTGTTATGTAATTTTATTTATTCCGGAGTTCCATAAAGACGGATTTCTTCAAGATGGCGATACATAAAGACGGTGTTACCTCGAGATGTGTGCCACAACCGAAGTTCAAGGGACCAATGGAGTTGGTTTCCGAATATGTAATAGTTAAATAGTTTTTCTATTTTAGGAAGGCCATACTAGAATTTATTTTTATGCTTTGCATTTTATTTATATGTCGCATGCATCGCTAAATCGCCATAACTAAAACATGCATCGTCTTTTATCGAGTTTATCGACTGTGTCAATTACAATTATCATAGTTCACCGCTTTAGTTCACTTAAAACGTGATAGATAATAAATTGACATGGCCTCTTGCTAAAATAAACAATTGAGACTTAGCCTTACCAAAAAGTAGAAACCATGAAAACCTATTTCGCGAGGGAGTGCACTCGGCCACCCCGGGGTACAAACCTTGTTACGTAGGGGAAGTGGGTGATAAATGTCTGTCCACCGAATTTATGTTGATGAAGGTTTCATCGGCTACCCCGTGCCCAAGTTAATGTAAATTTGGATCGTGGACACATTTATTCGAAATTTGGATTGAACTCAACAAAAGTTTTTGATAAGGGTTTCATCGGCTACCCCGTGCCCTTGTCGGATGTGTTTTAGGCTAAAGATAAGTATTAGAGTAATTTTATCGACCAAGAGTTCTAAAAGTAGAATCGATTAAAAGGTTAATCCACCAAGTAATATTGATAAGGGTTTCATCGGCTACCCCGTGCCTAAGTTGATATGAATTTAGGTCTTGGAATCATTTATCTAGTTGGGTAGAGGTCACTAGAAAAATGCAATAAAACTTGTTTAAATTATTTTTACGAGTATTATTATTATTAAAACGTCATTTGTTTTACTCCTTCTATTTTGTTTTGTAGACCACTTCTTTTTCTCATAACAAATGGCTACACCAAACCCAAACGCCACGCCTCTCGCTAATTCATCATGGCTCCGATCCTTCATGGATTGATGTAAACTTGAAAAGAATGGGCCAAATTTCTTCGATTGGGATGCCCAACTCAAATTAACCGCCCAAGGTGACGACAAGCTTCGTTACCTTACCGAGGCCTCTCCACCCGAACCTAATACTAGGTCGACCTCCGCTACTAGGGAAGCATATGAGGCTTACCATTAGGAGTCCGCCGCAATGAAAAATGTGTTGATATTTGCGATGGAGGCGGATCTCCAAAGGAGAGCCTTTAAGATGGGTACCGCTAATGAGATTTACTCCAAGCTTGTGACAATGTTTTCACAAACTCTGCGGATCGTCCAATATGAGGCGGCCGCGGCATTCTTTGATCTCGACTTCAAAGAGGGCCAAAAGGTTAGCCCTCATGTGCTCAAACTTATGGAGCTAGTCGAGACCTTGAAAATTCAAAAGGTTGAAATCCCCAAAGAACTTATTGTAGATAGGATTCTACACTCCTTGTCCAAAGTCAAAGCGTATGTGCAATTCCGGGTGAATTTTATCATGCAAGACAAGGATGTGTCTCTTGAAGAATTACACAAGTTACCTGTGCAAGCCGAAAGGGACATGGGGTTAAATGTGAACCCACCCAAGGATGTGCTTAATATTAGCATCAAAAGCAAGGGGAAGTTCAAGAAGAATGGGAGGAAGGGTAAGAAGCAAGCTCCCACTTTCACCAAAGCTAAGACTTATGAAGCTAGCACTTCAAAAATCAAGAAGGGTCCTCTAGATAAATGCCATTATTGTAATGGTGTTGGACATTGGAAAAGAAATTGTTCCAAATACCTTGGTGATATTAAGGCTGGAAAGATTACTCCAGTAGGTAAATGACAATCCTTTCTTTTATGTTTCTATTTCAACTATGGTATTGTGATACAAAGTTGTGATAATGTATCTCCCTTTTTATTGTAAATAGGGCCTCCACCAAGCAAAGACAAGGGAAAAGAAAAGCAAGGTTGAGAAACCATGAAGAAGCTAGGAATAGCTTTCATGAAGCTTCGCTTTTTATTGTCTTATTTTAATTATGTTTCAGATTTTAGAACCTTTTAAGTTTCCGTGTTCGACATGGAAAGGTATTTTGGATAATTCGTTGTATTTTGGATAATGGTGGCTTGGTTTGCAACCCAAGTCACCCGTTTTATCATTTTATCCTTTGTTCTAAAATTCGTATTTAAATGCTTGTTCTTAGAAACATATGATTATTCACTTAAAGTGATCTAATAGACAACTATAATGACGGGATTCATTATATGTCCACATGCTTAAGGCTTGTGTATGATCATTTATAAAGTGATTTTGAGTTTATGAACTCTCGAAAAGGAATGTCAATCACCAAGTACAATTACAAAATCTAGAACTATTAGTCAACCTATGAGATAGTCCTCCTTTTACTTAAAAATCATTATTTGTGTCTCATATGCTATCTTTGAATCTCTAGTGTATTTATTCTAAAGATAGAGTGGGAGAAAAATGAGGACACAACACACACCAAGATAAATTTGTGTACTTGTGTAAATGAGATCCACGCAAGGAAAAATGATTTGAATGAAGGTATATCTATTTTTATATAGTATACCCAATAGATGAGATCTATGGTCTCAATTAGATCTACATGACTAAAGAGACCGAGTGATGTAATCAAAAGTATATGCTCTCAAGATAACTACACGAAGAGACCAAAAGAAAGTTTTGGAACAAGAATGACTAATGTAAAGTCTTAATTGACTAGTTTATGATAAATTTTGACCAATAGTTTCAACCTTGAGATTTACTTAAGAGCCTAAATGAATCAAAGTTACATCCTAGATAATAAACGAGATTTATGACTAGAAGTTGCAAGGATTGATATACCGATATCTTCAATAGCTAAGTGTTTAACCACGCAAATGTCATTACTTAACCACATTATGAAAATGAATTGGTTAAACCTCCTTCTGAAAAGGGTATTTTGAAGGACGTGTATTAGATATTATTTATATTTAAATAATGACATTGCTACGAATCATTATGTCATGAATGAGTTAGAGATTAAAATCTCTTTCCATAAGGTTAGGATGAGACCTCTTCAAAATAGGAATTTTTGAAAGGATATGATGGGAACATATATGGTTTCATCTTAATAACTTTGCATAGCAACATACATTCCAAATTTTGGAATGTTTCGATTGAGTAATCAATTTCGAAACATGAGGAATTGAGTGGGAGTTTAGAAATTATCATGTGAAGACATGGAATTTAGTGGGAGCAATCATCTTGCGAAAGTTTACAACTCATTACTCATTAGGAATGACGAGCTAATACCTTCTTTCACAAAGAAGTATTTGAGTTTTCAATTCTGGATGAATATGGACTATGATGAATCCAATTACATCAAGAGATATTGGATAAGTATTAAGAGATACACATAGAATCAACATAAACATAGGTTATTCATGTAAATGAAAATGGAATTGCCATTAGCAGTCATGGTCGTTCATTGAACCTAAGAACGGTTGATCTCATGATTATTAGTAACTAATGTTTCCGCCATTAGAATAATCATGCACATGTCCAATGGTGAATCATATGCATAAGAGCATGATGATTCATTGGCAAGCCATACAAGAAACGTCATGAATTCTCGAGGAGAATCCGATGAGCGATTTCAGTGTTTGACATAATACTGTTATATGTAAAGAGATTGCACATATTAAAGTTCAAACAACATGTTAGGTTTTATGAAAATCCTAAGCTTTTCAGCTAAAAGGAGAAATAAGAATTTTGGAATAGTACTTGGTTGAAGTAAGAAGTTCCTCAAAACTAATCTTTTCTAATATACCAGGACTTGTGAGAAGTGCTAGGCTAATCATCTTGACAAATTGTTGCAAGACTCTACAAAACATATACCTAGTGCATTGTGTGTGGATGGAGTACTTGATCAGTACAAGTTATATCATTCACCACAAATTCGTTCGTTATGTGATAATCGATAAGGAAGTTCTGTCAAGATAAAGAACCGAAACCAAGATCGGGAACCTTGATGTGTACTTGGTAAGGTTCATGCTATAAGTGATAACATGAATGTAAAGGATAATACGATTAAGAAGTTTGAACACATGGACACGTGACATGTTAAACTTCTATTGCAATCAATAAGTGTTTACACACTTATGATATGCATCACAAGGTTGTAATATGGTATTGACTACCCGAGTGTGATGTCGACATTTGTCGTTTGAGTCATTATTAACTCACCTTATACTTTGTTACATCCAACGGGTTGTAGAGACAATTGAACCCCGTTTAAGTGAACACGGATTAGCATTGTATTTGCCCATAGTTACTTACATGAGGTGACGTCTCGAAGTGACTAGAGTGTGATGCGATTGGTGGCAAGTTCAAGTGCCATAGAGTCATATGAGAATGACTAGTCGATCACATAGGCGGACTGTTAGGAACATTTTGTCAGGCCTTATGACCGCTTATAGAGTTCTGGCAAATTTATATAGCCTGGTCGTGGCGAGAGTTGCTAGAGTATTCTAATGAGTCGATTCTTTTGACTAAAGACTATTCACCTAAGATGGCACATTTTCAGATTAACTTTGATTTGTGTTACTACGACTTTCGTAAATGGGGTCAAATGGGCATATTTTTGGTTATGATGGCTGTGGCTAGTCGAAGGGAATGAGTGCGATAGGAATTGTCCACCCCTAGTCAGGGTTATAACAATATCTCAGGGCCACTCGAGGAGTAATGAACTGGAAATGCGTGGCCACGCTCGGAATGTATCCATGGTGGATTAATCCGGTCAATCAGTTATTCTCCAGATCGAGGAAACCACTCTCGATATGATCACTTTCAAGTACGACCTGAAAAACACCTTGCATTGAGTGGGAGATAGTAATAGGAAAAGAGAATTGGTGACGCACACTTGTCGAGGACAAGTGGGAGATTGTTGGAATATGTGTCCTCCGACAATAATGCGATCACAACTGTTGATCATGATGATCACATTTTTAAGTCTCATTTTAAAGAATACAATTGGGAAGTAATATTTTACTGTCAACTGGTCCACACATATCGGTAATGATTGGTGACTAGAGTTTGACATTCGTCGTGAGACGGTGGTGACGAGTTGATCCCCTTAGGTCATACCTAAAGGGTAACACTCTTAATTGATCATTTAATTGATCGTATAACGTTACGAGTCAATTAAATTATTTAAAATTGACGGACGATTTTGGAAGTAATATTTACGTGTCTCATTGAAATTTGATTAAATGTGATACGGTCTGAGTAATCGAATTGTTTCATTACTCGATGAAATTATTGTTTAAGGAAACAATTGAAATTGAATGAATTATTATAAATACAATTTATTGTGATTTATAATTGGTAAAATATTTTGGTACAAGTAATTGCGAATTACTAAGTCGATTTTTTTATATGACGTATTTTTATTAATACTTTGATTTTTAATATGTTAAAAATACATAATAATTTTATGTGACATGTGACATGTGACATATTGACAAATTGACAAAAATAAAATGGATTCCATTTTATCCATATGTACCGAAATTAAGGGAGGATTTAGGATTATATTGTGTTGATTATGTTAGTGGTAAACATGATCATTACCTACTAAACTAGCCATGAAAAACCTAGTTGTCATTGTGAAGACAAAGTAGTGCATGCATTGGTCCCTCCTCTTCCCCTTACCCGATTTTCCATAGGAGAAAAACCAAGGGTTTTGCCTTATAATTTTATCATACACACTACATTACATTTTAGTGTATTGGATTTTAATTAATTCATTCTTCATCCATCAAAAATATTTTAGAGAGATAAAATATTTTTCCTTCCTTCTTCTTTTTCTCTTAACCGGTTTTAGGAGACCAAAAATCAAATATTTTTGGGTCATTTTTATACACTAAATTAATATTATTCTAGTATACATAATATTAATTTGATTAAGAGTTTACCTTGGGTATTTTACTTTGGGAGGGATCCTACACTTGGATCCTAGTTCATCCATTAAGGAGAGCACAAGAACAAGAGAGAAGGAGATCTCTGTTATGCCCATATAAACCGAAATACCAATGTAAGATAAAGATTTCTTCTTTAAATTGTTTATAGTTTGCATGCATAAGATCACCAATTAATTTTATGATTAAATTAACTTAAAACATATATGAATATGTTAGTAAAGAGATATAGTTTTCTAACATGAACAATTTTTGTGCCCATTCCCTTTTGTTGACAAAAATGTGGTAGAACATGGATGATGGTTGCATGGTTTCAAGGGTCACCTTGGAATAAACGGTAGCCAAGGAGTTATCACACCACAAGGTACTCTTGACTAGGCCTTAATCCATGGGTCAAAGGATACTAGAATGACACATCCTAGGGTGTTTTACAAGTATTCTAATGAGCAAAGTCTCAAGAAGATAAAGTATCTACAAGGGCCTTATATACACTTGTCAAACTTCCCAAATAGATGTTTTCACAAAATTTTCCTAAATGCAACTACATGCCATGATGCAACTAACATTTACACAACCTAATTCATATGCTTTTACCAACTAGTATGCCATATAAGCTAAATGCAATCCTATAATCACATTGTTTATACCGCATCAATCAAAATAAAGCCACATAGTCATTAACATGAAGAGGAAAAAGGAGATTTCGAAAGATCATACCATGCGGTCTTCATAATCCTCATGTCTCGGATGTGGCGTAGTCGATCAATGTGAAAAAGGATAGACAAAAAAACAAATATATACAAAATATACAATTCTACACTATAAAAGAATGAACATGTTTTTGGAATTTTTAAATTTTCAAATTTTTATGGATTTTGTTTTTATGAAATTAAAGAACATATTTTTGGGATTTTTCAAAAAATTTCAATTTTTATGCATTGTGGAATATAAATTACCATCCCCCACTTTATCTTGGACATTGTCCTCAATGTACATGTAAGAGTAGGAATGAAAAAGAAATACATGTTTTTGGATTTTTAAAGTTTAAATTGAAGTACAAATGATATGATATGAATGAATGTATGCTCCAACTAAATGCAATTCTATATGACATATATAACAAATGAATGCAATCTAAACTATATTATATATGCATGATTTCTAGTAAACTATGGTCACCTATGATCAAACCTCCCCAAACCGATTTAAGCACTATTTCTAGTGTAGAAATGAATAGGTTTGGTAATTAGTGATTATACATGAATTCTAGTCTATATGCAACTAACTATATGAATCATGTGAGATATATTACAATGCAAACTATACTACATGAACTAACTAATGTGAATGCAATATGGAGTACTTCACAAATGCAAGCTAAATGTATATGTATATAACTAAATGCAAGTGTAAATGTAATGCAAAGTCAAAGTAAAGGGTATCCTACAAATGGTGGTTTGAGGGAGGACTCTACCAAACTCATTTAAATGGCAAATTCCATTATCCATGGAGCTCAATACTCTCAATAGTTGATCAAAAGTTTGTGAATGGTCCTCAAGTAAGCATGAATAAGTCTTGAACCATTGCAAAATAGAGTGGGGCCAATCCATGAGGGACCTCCCTTTGAAATCCTTCCCCTTCTCTTTTGCTTTGTGATGATGGCCTTCCCGACTCTTAAATCTAGCAAACTTGAGATTCTTGTCATGGGGGCTTTTTCGGTTGCTCCTATTTCTTCTATAGTTGATGACGCAAATGCTTGGACTAGTCAATCTTCCAAGGATAGAAGGCAAACTTTCATGGCATTGATGATGGGATGTCTTAGTAGTTGGGATAGTGGGTGCCAAATTTCCACATGTAGGCTCCTTCTTAGCCTTGTCTTTGAGCTTCTCCACTAAGTATTTCTTGTATGACGATTTGACTTTCGTGAGAAGGTCCATAATGTCATCTCCAACTATCATGAGCTCCATAGTAGGTGCGAAGAGGTTCTCATGAAGGCATTCCTTCTCTTCATCGAACCAATCTTCAAACTTCTCAAGGATGGGTTCCTCAAGCAAGTTGATCTCACAACTCCATTTATCATTTGAGTCCATCTTTCCCTCATCATCTTCTTCCATAGATGCGTCATCATCGCTTTCTCCATATGAATCATAAATAGGAGCTTTACTTCTCCTCAATAATTCTTCCTCCACCATCTCAATGTTCACATCAAAAGTCACACCCTCATACTCAGAAAGGTTAAGAATATTTGGCTTACTCAACCTCATATCTTCCTCATAAAATACCACACTTTCATACTCACAATAGCTCAAGGAGATTGGCTCTTCCCACTTTTCATCAAAGGTAACTTCTTCAAACTCGCATTCATGATCAATGTCTAAAGAGTGGTGAGGAGTAGTTACTTGGGTTTCCTTTATTTGGGCAATTTGAATTGCCAACTCCTCACCATGGGTAACAATGCTTTGAAGAACATCGTCCATATTTTGGCTCTCCTCTAGCACTTGTTTGAAGAAATTTTGTTGATCTCCCATCATTTGGAGAATCACATTTTGAATGGGTTCATCTTCTTGTTGTGGGTGGGTGTAAAAGTGGTCATATTGTGGCATTTTGAATCGGTTGTAAAGTGAGTTTTGGGTGGATGGTTGTTGTTGATATTGGATGTGGTGATTTTGGTGGGAAAAATTGGGGTAGTAGTTAGGATTTTCATTGCATGAGTTGTAAGGTAGGTTTGTGTTGACTTGCTCCTCAAACTCCCCATACCCATTGTAGTCATACTCAAAAGATCCACCACATACTCCATGTACCAAGTCTTGGGTCATCATAGTTAAGACAAGGAAACAACTATAAACATGGAAACTACACAAAAATGGTAAGAACGAACCTTGAGGAACAAGTTTCTCAAGGTTAAACCACAATTAAAATAGATAAACAAACAATAACTTAATCACAAAACACCGTCCCCGACAACGGCGCCATTTTTATGAGGTATGTGGTCGTCACACTCCCAATTAAACACATTTATATTCTCAACAAACAACTAGTTAGTGGTTAAGTCGAGGTCGATCCATGGGACGGTGTGCTTTGGGTTCTAAGTCCATCTATCTCAATTTATGCTAGTGTCACGATTGATTTGGGTTTGTAGTTGTGTTTTAGACTAATGTAAGCAATAAAGTAAATCAAGCAACAAAAGGAAAGATGTAAACAAATGACTAAAAGTGCTAGGATATCATGGGTTCATAGGGGATTCATGGGAGTTGATCATACAAACATATTCTCAAATTATAAGCAAGCAATTATTGTTGTGATGGGATCGAGATAGTGTATATCTTACAATCCCTAAGAAGGTTTGGGCCCCGAAGCCGAATCGATTAGATTGTACAACACCTACAAGTCGA
Source organism: Silene latifolia (assembly GCF_048544455.1). Taxonomy (NCBI): domain Eukaryota; kingdom Viridiplantae; phylum Streptophyta; class Magnoliopsida; order Caryophyllales; family Caryophyllaceae; genus Silene; species Silene latifolia. Next base: position 66,856,006 of record NC_133527.1, on the reverse strand, counting down.
CTTAGTCCTTCCTATTCAACTATATGCATGGCGTAATGAGACTCGAGTTGGTTTATGTCTTACAAGTCTCATTGAAAAGAGAGGTGATGGGTAAAAAATGCAAGGATTCATAGGCTCGCATTTCATCGAACATAACATGTGCATAAGTTGAAATGACAACAAGTAAGAAAATAAATTATGTGAACATATTAGATTAAGCATGAATCAATCTCCATGTTGGTTTCCCCTAATTACCCATTAATCCTAGCTAAGAGACTACTCACTCATTATCAAGTTTAACATGCTAACAAGGTTGTCAATCATATTGACAAGACAAAACATGATGAACAAGTAAGAAAGATTAACAATAATTAAAACAAGGATTAAGAGAATTATACCTATGGAGATTCCAAAATAATAATGCAAAGAATAATAGAAGTACTTGATGATTGATGGAAGGTTGTCAATCTCCCAATAAACCCAAATGATCTTCTAATTACCCAATAATAAACTTGAATTACTCAATAATAAACTTGAAAAATAATTAAGGAAAGAATAATGTGTAATTTTGTTGAAAGATTAAAGGATAATCTATTCTAATCTACTCCTAATCTAATCTAAGGAAAGTTGATTTAATCTAAGAAAGCTTTCTACTATGGTAGCTTGGTAATCTAAGTAGTACAATGAGGTATTTATATTAAAGATTAGGTACAAGGATTAGGGTTACTAAGGGCTTAAATGAGTATTAAGACCCTTAAGAAACATTTAGGAAGTGCTCCTCTCCAAGGAGATGCGCATATCCATTATGGTAGTCTTCATGGAGTACGCTCGTCCCGAGCGTCTTGGCTGAGGGACGGTCGGTTCTGGAGAAGAATCCGAGCGGATTGTGGGTTGGGACACTCGGATTGATGCGTGTCGCTTATATGATGTTTTACACCTCATTTTACACGCATTTCAGAGCTCATTTATGTAGTTCTATGCTACTATTTGCCCCAATTCGTCTACTTTCGTATTTTTATGTAATATTGCAGATTTATGCGGAAATGAGTGGAAATCAAGCTAAATCCGTCCCCGAGTACCTTGCATTGCATTTGACGTAAAGTATTTACTCAAGGAACGAGCTTGGCGCGCATTTCGAGGCCCAAAAGACAACTTTATGAAGAATTAAAAGCGGGTTATCAGCTACTCTAGTCGATCGACTGGACCCTATGGTCGATCGACCAGAGCCCGATTTACAAGAACTCCTGTTAAACTTACCTCAGTCGATCGACCAGTCATAATGGTCGATCGACCAAGCCGCTACTCTGACGCGAACAAAAAGATCGAGAATAAGGAAGCCCAATGTGTATTAGGTTTTGCGAATAATGTTATGTTATATTCCTATATAACGTAACCTGACATTAAGCTTTAATCATCTAGTTTTCATTCAGTTTTATTTAGGTATTAGAATATCAAATAATTAGGGTTTTCAATATTGTTTCGTACAATTTACAATTGCATTCGGTTTCTGGATCTTTATTCTCTGCAATTCCGTTCGGTATTCTCCTGCTCTTATTCAGTTTCATTGCTTATATTTCGTTGATAGTATAGAATTGCTAGTTATTTTCCCGAAGCCGATTATCGTTTATTGTTATTTGTTATTTAACTATTTTAAGCATGAATTCAGTAGTCTATTTCGTTAATCTTGTTGTTGTTTTTACCAATATCATGAGTAGCTAAATACCTTGTACTAGGATGTAGGGGAACTGTAGGATTATGCGGCAGTAGAATAGTACGACCTGAGTCGCGCCACGGTCGATCGACCACACACCCTGGTCGATCGACTGGCCACGTGAGGTTTTGCTTCGTTTTAATTGATTTAAATTCGATATTTGACGAATCGAGTGCACGCGACTAGTTGAATGCTTAGTAATTGACTGACCCATTAGATCGGAAGATAGGGAAAGTTGTTAGACTACCAATTAAAATGACTAAACTATGCTAAGATCGAAAGATAGGTAAAGTTTAGATTATTAGTCACTTTTCAGGACGAGAGTCAGTACTAGTGATATTAGGGACCCGTAGCGAGATCGAAAGACGCTACTTGTTGAGAGTGTACCGAGAGGACCTCTTGTTTTCCCGCCTCATGTGTTTATTTCAGACCTACTTAGTATGCTGCTGCCGAAACTACAGTGAACCGACCATCTTAGTACCTCTTTTAAATTTGATTTTATACATTTCTTTAGTTATTTGCTCATTAGTTATAGACCAATTCAAACAACCCCCACATAATCGTTACCTTAGACTGAAATTAGACAACTAATAATTACATCTGCCTCTCTGTGGTTCGACCCTGCTACTGCTATCAATAGTTGTAGTTAGGAATTATAAATTTTATCTTTGGTGCACACAACGACGAGCATTAAATTTTGGCGCCGTTGCCGGGGAGGCAATTGTTCTTATTTTTAGTTTTTTTATTTTAGTCTGTTTCTTAGTTTAAGGGACATTTGTTCCTTAAACTATTCTAACATTCTTTTTGTAGTTTCTTCTTATGCGCAGGTCACAGGGTGGTGAATTACTATCGTTCAATCCCGAGATTGAGAAGACCTTGCGTGAGTTGAGACGATCATCTAGAGTATTGCCGACAGAGGAAGAGCTGAGTACTCTGTCTAGTTACTACGAGAACGAGCTGTTTGAGGAAGATCCACAATCATCTCCTATTTCTACTTCATCAGCTGAGACCGTCACTTCTCCAGATTTTCTAGAGATGGCTGAAGAAGCGACTATAGCAAGTCACTCTGAGCCGACAGCTGCAAATCTATATAAGGGGTTCGACTTACCGAGAGCTGATAGAAAATTCGAACCGAAGCCTTCTTATATCAACTTGGTTGAGAGGAACCAATTCGGGGGAGCTGCAAATGAAGATGCAGCCAAGCATATGGAGATATTTATTGACTATTGCTGCTCTATACCCCCGCCGACCGGTGTGACCCAGGACCAGGTAAAAGAGACTATGTTTATATTCTCACTCCGTGATGCTGCAAGGGAGTGGTATAGAGACCTGGATCGAGCTGCTAATGGGATCACCGACTGGAATTCTTTGGCCTTGGCATTCTACAAGAAGTATTTCTCTGCCTCGAAGATTAATGCCATTAGAGCTAAGATCACGAGTTTTAAACAGGGTCCTGACGAGAACTTTCATGAGGCATGGGTCCGTTTTAAGAAGCTGGTGCGAACCATTCCGCATCATGGGTTTGAGAAATGGAGCCTATGCAATCAGTTCTACAATGGACTCTATGACGATCAGAGGGCTATCCTGGATGCGGCAGCCAGTGGAAGATTCCAGGAGAATATGGGGGAAACTAAGGGGTGGAAGATCATTGATGACTTGGCCACCCATAAAGCTGAGTATGGAAATTCCAGGGGAAATCAAAGGAGAGCTGCTGAATCCCCCTCTGTAGCTGCATTAGAAGCTCTCACGGTGAGGTTTGATAAGTACGAGTTGGGAGGAGCTTCAAAAAGAGGGATTTACCATGTAAATGTTGTTTCAGACGGTCCTTTCGTCTGTAAAAGATGTGGAGCTGAGGGACATGTTTCAGACAATTGTCCTAGTCCCTTTGAGTCTTGTGCTGCCTTTCAACATTATAGGGAGACGAACACTTACTATGAGCCGAATGTCCATCCAAACTTGAGGTGGAGTAGCCAAAATGTCCTAAATCCAACTCCACCTCCACAGCAACAGCAGCAGCAGCAGAACTATGTGCCATCTCATAAGCAACAACAGTTTCAAAAACCTCCCTATGTGCCGCAGTAGCAACAATCCCAAGGTTCTGATCTTGCCGAGTTGAAGAATTTGTTGTTGAAAGAATCCCAAGCTAGAGAGGCTGGGATGAAGATGTTAGAGAGCCAAATAGCTCAATTGGCAAGCAAAAATACAACTCGAGCTCCGAAACATTTACCGACTCAGACGGATCAAAAGGAGACCCTTAATGCCATTACTTTGAGGAGTGGGTCTACCCTTGAGGGGCCTGCTATGGTCGAGTGTCACTGAAAAAGATGAGGCGGAACCGAGCAAGAAGAAGGCAGTGACGAATAATAACAAGAAAAAGACGATTAGCAGGTATGTCAGTCGATCGACTGACATACCCAGTCGATCGACCAGTCCGCGACACACAGTAGCTTCTGGTCCTGTAGAAGTCAGTCGATCGACTGCACTACCCGGTCGATCGACTGACAGCGCTGCTGATAGTGATTCTTTTCGTCCTCCGATGCCCGATAACTTGAGGGACCACTTTTTTCAAGGTACGACTGCTCCGAAAATATTGAGGCAAGACCCAAATGCTGATGGGTCAGTTCCGGTTCCGAAGTACGACCCTATGTCGATTAATGGTTCACATTTGAGACGGTCTGAAGAAGGGTCAAGCTACAACAAGGAGAAGGTTGTGGACTTTCAGCCTAAGTCCACCGATGCCGGCATGAGAGAGTTAGAGGAGAGGGCTAAGTTACTTCTTACAGCCCCTTATCCAGAGAGATTGGTGCCGACAAAGGAACATGTATCGTTTAATAAGTTTGAAAATGTTATTCGTAGCTTAAACGTACAAGTTCCTTTTCTTGAGTTAGTCAATCAAGTGCCTGGTTATATGAAATTCATGAAGCAACTCTTATCTAAAAAGAAGTCACTTGAAACTGTGCATACTGTCGCACTAACAGAAGAATCATGCTCTTATTTGACCCACACTGCACCACATAAGTTAGCTGACCCAGGTAGCTTCTCCGTTCCATGTAGTATTGGCACCTTTACTATTGAGAAGGCCTTATGTGACCTAGGAGCTAGCATTAGCGTTATGCCTTTGAGTCTAGCTAGAAAATTGAAATTGACTAGATTTGCAGTTACCAACATGACGATACAGATGGCTGATCGATCTGCGGTCCAGCCTATAGGAGTCTTAGAGGACATTCCTGTGCAAATAGGAAAGTTCTTTTTCCCTGTTGACTTCGTTGTACTAGATATGCCCGAGGATGCTCACATTCCTATCATTTTGGGTATACCATTTCTGCACACTGCTGGTGCAGTTATAGATGTTGGTTCATGGACTTTGACCTTTAAAGTAGGAAAGCATTCTATTATCTTTGCCCAGACTGCTAAGAAGAAAGACCCTATGTGGCCAATAACTTGTAATACGGTTTCTAAAAAAAAATCTTATTTTGTGCTTCCTGATATGCCTGTCTCTACACCTATTCCTGTTATAACACCTCCGCCCCAAATTGGGAGCAAAGTGGAGGACGACTCTTCTGTTTTTGATATTGCAGGAGCTGGTTTGGGGAAGGAAGAGCCGCATGTTGCTCCAGCTGTGAGGGAGCCAATCGTCTCAAGAGGCGACTTGGGATGTCTTAGCTATAGCACTGATGAGGAGCTTGAAGATGAGCCAGTCAAAGTGAGGAAGTCCGACTTAGACTTTGATGAGCCAGAAGAGGTCATTGCTTGGGAAGATGTTGAAGCTGTTGATCCGTTGAGTTCTGCGCATGTCGGAGTTGAGAAAAGTGCAACTGAGAAGATGAGCACTGTTCAGGCTACCTCTTGTAGCCAGAAGCCGACCAAGTGGGCCATTCCGTGGCCGTTCTTTATCAACTATTAGTTGATCACATGCTTTTTCAAACTTTCTTTTTATTGTTTTTTAAGACTTTTTATTGTTTTCGTGTGCGCGAGACTTCACATTTAATACGTTTGCTTAGGATTTTAAACACTTTAGACTATTGCTTTGGGTTTTGCGCAATTTTGGGCGCGTTATTGTATGCATTTGTAGGTTTGTAGACCTTGATAGCTCAATTTATTGAGCTAATTCGAAGAAATCAGAACTTACAGCAGCTATTCCAGTCGATCGACTAGTCTGTATAGTCGATCGACTGGCTGCACAGTTCCAAGAGCTTATGTTCCTGACACCCTGGTCGATCGACTAGGTGAGGTGGTCGATCGACCGTTGCTCGCTGCTGTACCTGTTTTCGATCATTCCTCTACTGTGTTTGATAGATTTTTCGGAGTTCAGGGAGTCTTTTCTCCACGTTATTCTCCGCTTAATTTCTGTTTTCTTCTATTTTATCATTCCCGCACATAATTTTACTGTCCTAATTTTGCTTTCTCAAGATTACGTGTGGTATTTGTTGTCTTTTCAGGTACTTATTGGTAGCACTGCTAGCTACTGAAACCTCCTAGCTCACGCTGGTTTGGGGAGGTTTCGTTTTGCTGCGCTTAAAGTCTTTTGAGTTTCCGAGTTCTTACTTCATGCCTTATGTAGTTAATTTACGCAAATTCCCGTTTTCCTGTTATTTCATTATATGATTTTGCACAATGGGGACATTGTGCGATTTGGTTTGGGGAAGGGTTTTGCGTTGCATTTCATTTGCTTGCATTCACGTTTACATTTTTTGTCTTGCATTGTTGTTTATTTTCCTTTATATATACAGAAAATTCAAAAAATTCAAAAAAATTCAAAAATTTCAAAAAATGCACGTTTATTTTAGCATATAGGTTGAGTCGGAACGGTAGTATTTCAATGATGACATTGCATTTGCATCTGTTTTTTGCCTAAGCCTTGCTAATTGACACGTTATTAGTAGAATCATTTGCATTATCTACGAGTTTTCGTTAATTACTTGCTGGACTTGAGACTTGACTTAGAATTTTGGCAAACTACATTATATTCTGAGTTTTAGAGCCTATAACGGGTGACATCTATGACCAGTTCATCTAGGATTGTGAGTAGTTACTCCTTATGAGACATGTTACATCAATTTGCATAAATATGAACTTAATCTGCTTGATACCTGTATGCATTCGGTTCGTGGTTTGTTAACACATGTGGAAGAGGTCATCCCTTTATTCATTTTGCTCATAAGCCTCACACTGCCAAAAATAGCCTTTTTGTCCCGTTACTACATCCTACATTTAGCCTGCCTTTGTCAAGCTAGTAGTTTAGTTTTTAGGATTGTTACTACGTTTTTGGTTGCATATGCTCTTTTGAGATGTCGTTGGAAAGATGAAAAGGGAGGAAAGAAGAAAAAAAATAGAATTGAAAAAAGAAAGAAAAAAAATTTGATGATTCGAAAAAAGGAAAGAGTGCTGTACTGTTTAGTGCAGTCGATCGACTGCCCATTTTGGTCGATTGACTGCAGCCCGAGAAGAGAAAAAGAAATCAATTCGCATAATTCAAAGTTTTCTTATTATATGGCGATTTTTGCTCCCATGCTGTATTTGTATCTTATGGGGAGTTGATTGATTACAATTATTTTGGAGATTGCGAGATTTGTGCTTCTAATTAGCACCAGTTTTATTGTTGACTATGAGTAAGGAAGTGGATGTTGTCATATGGTTTTGTTTGGGTACTAGCTTGGCCGCCTATACCTCCACACTCCCATAATTATCTTTGCCTCTTCTTACCCATTACCTCACATATCCATATTTACCTCGGCATGTGTCATGGTCATTTGTTTGGTTGGAATGCATATGTACCGTTGTAGAGATTATTTTCATACTAGATTACAGGCATGTTCTTATAGGTCGTAGTTAGGTGAGTGTCATTACAAAATGAATTCTTTCTATCTTATACATTATTCACCTTATGCTTAATTGAGTGATTTGAGCGACCCGTGAGAGTCCAATTTGATAAGTCTCTACAGTTGACGGTTCAACAGTTTTTAACGACTACATAATTCGTTTGCATAATTCATATTACTAATTGATTGTTAGTTGTTGCATTAAAATTGGTTTAGGCTCTACATGTTTTCATTTCGCTCTGAGATTGAACTCGTTCCAATTAGGTTTTAGGATCGAGTCTAGTTCTTGCTTGGGGACAAGCAAGGGTTTGGTTTGGGGAAGTTTGATGCGTGTCACTTATATGATGTTTTATACCTCATTTTACACGCATTTCAGAGCTCATTTATGTAGTTCTATGCTACTATTTGCCCCATTTCGTCTACTTTCGTATTTTTATGTAATATTGCAGATTTATGCGGAAATGAGTGGGAATCAAGCTAAATCCTTCCCCGAGTACCTTGCATTGCATTTGACGTAAAGTATTTACTCAAGGAACGAGCTTGGTGCGCATTTCGAGGCCCAAAAGACAACTTTATGAAGAATTAAAAGCGGGTTATCGGCTAATCTAGTCGATCGACTGGACCCTATGGTCGATCGACCAGAGCTCGACTTACAGGAACTCCTGTTCAGCTTACCTCAGTCGATCGACTGGTCATAGTGGTCGATCGACCAAGCTGCTACTCTGACGCAAACAAAAAGATCGAGAATAAGGAAGCCTAATGTGTATTAGGTTTTGCGAATAATGTTACGTTATATTTCTATATAACGTAACCTGACATTAAGCTTTAATCATCTAGTTTTCATTCATTTTTATTTAGGTATTAGAATAACAAATAATTAGGGTTTTCAATATTGTTTCGTACAATTTACAATTGCATTCGGTTTCTGGATCTTTATTCTCTGCAATTCCGTTCGGTATTCTCCTGCTCTTATTCAGTTTCATTGCTTATATTTCGTTGATAGTATAGAATTGCTAGTTAGTTTCCCGAAGCCGATTATCGTTTATTGTTATTTGTTATTTAACTATTTTAAGCATGAATTCAGTAGTCTATTTCGTTAATCTTGTTGTTATTTTTACCAATATCATGAGTAGCTAAATACCTTGTACTAGGATGTAGGGGAACTGTAGGATTAGGCGGCAGTAGAATAGTACGACCTGAGTCGCGCCACGGTCGATTGACCGCACACCCTGGTCGATCGACTGGCCACGTGAGGTTTTGCTTCGTTTTAATTGATTTAAATTCTATATTTGACGAATCGAGTGCACGCGACTAGTTGAATGCTTAGTAATTGACTGACCCATTAGATCGGAAGATAGGGAAAGTTGTTAGACTACCAATTAAAATGACTAAACTATGCTATGATCGAAAGATAGGTAAAGTTTAGATTATCAGTCACTTTTCCGGACGAGAGTCAGTACTAGTGATATTAGGGACCCGTAGCGAGATCGAAAGACGCTACTTGTTGAGAGTGGACCGAGAGGACCTCTTGTTTTCCCGCCTCATGTGTTTATTTCAGACCTACTTAGTATGCTGCTGCCGAAACTACAGTGAACCGACCATCTTAGTACCTCTTTTAAATTTGATTTTATACATTTCTTTAGTTATTTGCTCATTAGTTATAGACCAATTCAAACAACCCCCACATAATCGTTACCTTAGACTGAAATTAGACAACTAATAATTACATCTGCCTCTCTGTGGTTCGACCCTCCTACCGCTATCAATAGTTGTAGTTAGGAATTATAAATTTTATCTTTGGTGCACACAACGACAGGCATCACGGATCATGAGGCCTCAAGACCGGTGTCTTGGCATCAAGACGCTAGGATAATAGGAAGGGAAGACGAGCGTCTTGAAGGGGAGACGAGCGTCTTGGTTCTGGGGACAAGCGTCTTGAGTCTCGGGACGCGTGGATTGGCGGACAGCTTGTCTATTTGGGCTCGGATCGTAAAAAAAACGTCATTTCCTCATCCGGACTCCTATTGGAGTGATTCAAAAGCCTAGACCACTTGATTTTTCGATGCCGTTTCATCTAGCATACTTTCGGAGCCAAAGGAGCAACTCTTGGTTTGGGTTCCGAGCAATTCCTTCTTGCAATGGCTTCCTTGCTTTTCTTCCTTTTGCATACCCCTTATTCTTGTGTTGTTGGCTCTCGTTCTTGCCTCCTATTCATACTAGTCTATACAATATCGTCAAAAAGCTTCCAAATATACACGGAAGAGGGGGAAATTCCGCCTCATTTATTTCCTTTCCTACAAAACATATGAAATGCACTAGGAAAGCAAAATTGGAAGGAATTGACGGTTAAAATGGCCATGAAATGATATAATAGTATGCAAAATAGGTTCAATTAGGGGACTAAATGTGAGCAAATAATATTCACATCAGTTTTGGGTGCAATCAAGAGGAGGATCTTAATACTTGGGATCAAGGAGGATCATCCATTACATTTAAGCTCAAGAACAAATAAGGAAGGTGACCTTATTTGTGCCCATTATTTCGAGCCATATAACAATGTAAGGAGCATTGTTTTTCTTATTTTATCTCGTATTTAGTTATGCATGCACTAGATCTAAAGAACTCATATTAATATGTTAATTAGTTCACTATTAGAAGTGTCTAATAATAGGTATATGAACCTAACATGGTGATGGTTGATCGTTTTTCGAAGATGGCTCACTTTGTTGCTTGCCATAAGACCGATGATGCAACAAATGTTGCTGATTTCTACTATCGAGAAATTGTGAGATTGCACGGTACTCCAAGAACTATTGTGCCTGATCGGGATTCTAAATTCTTGAGCTACTTTAGGTATTATGGAGGAAAGTGGGTACAAAGTTGTTATTTAGTACCTCTCACCATCCTCAAACGAATGGACAAACCGAAGTGACAAATAAAACATTGGGAACTTTGTTGCGAGGCCTTGTGAGCAAGACACAAAAAGATTGGGATCTCAAACTTTCTCATGCCGAATTTGCTTATAACAGGTCACCTACTCATGCTATGGGTCATTTACCATTTGCAATTGTGTATGGTATTAATCCTTATCTTCCTTTGGATTTAATTCCGTTGCCAAAAGAAAAATTGGTCCATAAAGATGTCGAGGCTAGGTTAAAGGCAATGATGAAGCTACATGAGCAGGTCCGTGACCGAATTGAGGCCGTGAATGTAGCCTATAAATGCAAGTCAAGCAAAAATAGGAAGCCGAGGGTGTTGGAGGTTGGAGACTTGGTTTGAGTGCATTTGAGAAAGGAGCGATTTCCAAGCAAGCGAGAGAACAAGCTCATGCCTAGGGCGGAAGGTCCTTACAAGGTTGTGGGCCGAGTCAACAACAATACTTATAAGGTTGAACTTCCCGATGATTATCGAGTGCACGCTACATTTAACGTTGGGGATCTCTCTGCTTACTTGGATGACGATGGCCTAGCTGAATTGAGGTCAATTCCTTTCCAAAGGGGAGGGGATGATTCGACTCATGCCAATGATGATTCGGGTTTGGAGAATAAGCTAGTAGTGAGCACGGATATGAGCAATGATGATTCCTACTTGGGCTTGCTTCGTTCTCGTTTTGTGTCCATGCTTTCTTGGATAATGGGCTGATGTTGGTGATGGCAGACGGCCCAAGAATGGTTGCTGATACACGGTCCTTTGCAAGCTATTACACGGTCCATTGTTACAAACTAATATGATTATCTTATTTACTAGCTAATAATATGTTTGTCTTATTTACTTAATTCTGATTATGTAGTCAATAAGGTTGTAATTGCTTAGACCTTTGATTTTGCTTGCTTGTATGGTTGTACTTAGGGAACGAGTGATGACAACTCTTCACTTGGCTAGGAGTTTCGACCATGGTGTAGATACCTCATTTCTACACCTTCCGCCAACCACCCAGTGATGATTTTGCCTCATGTTTGGTACGCGGAACGATTTATGAAAGTCCATAAGTTTATCATCAAGTGATAGCTCAAACACTTGTGTCTACCCCTTGGTCGTCATCTACGCGCCGATACGGTCGTTTTGACAGTAATTAGAGTTCATTTGGAGTTCGGGTAAAAAATTGCTTCATTTTCTAAGAAACCGTTTAAACTGTCGAGTCAGAATGTTCTAGAATATTCCAGATATTTATACCATAATTAAATTTTATATCTTTTGGCAAAATATATCCCATTGATATATTTTACGGAATAAGGAAGTAGAGATCTACCGCAATTCCATAATAGAAACGCGAAAATCTTTCTTCCGCAAGAGGAAATCTCTGGAGAAATGACGCAGCAGGTGTAACGCCTCTTGGAAGGACCGCAGCAGCTGCTGCGCCTCTTCTCCAGCCCGTTTTTGCTGTTGACGGAATATTTCCGTGATTTCTTTCCAAATTTTGTGTAATTCCAAAACTCTTCACATTTTTTTGGTATAAATAGAGACCTCCGGTCTCCATATTTTTCACGCGAGTGTCCGCCTTCTCTTCTCCCTTTGCATTATAGACCTTGCTCTAAGCTTTTGACGCCTACGTGCTTGATCAATCGATCACGTAAGCTCAGATCATTCTAAGTGCCAGTCACGTTGCATGACCGACCAATTTGACCACTACACATCAATCAATTGATCTAAATCCTCTAACGAGGGCACTTTCTACATACATTCGAGTCGAGCAATCACTAACGTTAACTTAGTCAATCTCGTTTCGTCAAACATGTAAGTCTGAGGGTGTAAATCCCATCTTTTTTTTATTGTATTTTATGTTTTTGAACTCATTAATGTAAGGTTTACGTCAAAAGTATATTTAAAACCGACTTAGAAAACCATTTTATAAAACTGTTTTTACGTAACAGTGGAAACCAGACGTCGAGAAGAAACGTAGCAGCAGCTGCGCCTCTTCGAAGGGTCGCAGCATCTGTTGCGCCTCTTCCAGAGGCTGCCGCTGCTCCTGCTCTTCTTCTTCTTCCTCGGGTTTTCTGTGGTTTCATTCCTTTTGTCTTATTTTCTTATTTTCTTTCTTTCTCCAGTACATAAACCATGTTTTAATAATTCCTTTTCAATAATAACGTTCTATTTTGACTTAAATCCCTTATAATTTGATATTTGCGGGTTTTTGGCATTGAATCTAACCCGGATTTTAGAAACTCGATTTGTTCATATCAAGTTTCTCGGATTCATCTTTGGTACATATTTCCTTGTTTAATTTCAGTTTATCAAGTTTTATTCGTCGATTTTAAAGTTCGTTCCTTTTGTAATCCCGACATCGTAAATAAATCTAATTCGTTCTAATTTGTTCTAACTCGTTTTAATCCGCTTTTTTCGTTTTTATGACGGTTCCAGATGTAATTAACCTGCTAAATCACTTCCACTTGAGTCTAAATATCAATAAGTAATCGTAAATATGCCAACGAACATTAACAGATAGCGGTTCTGACTTCACAGTCAGAGCTCAACTCAAGAACAGACGCAGGAATAGCTGCGCCTCTTCCAAGGGACGCAGTAGATGCTGCACCTATTTTGAGATGATTTCTATCCCTGAACTTCTTTTCTTGCTTTGACGTTGTTTTTAATTACGTGTTTAATTAACTAATAATCGTAATATCACCCTTAATCTGACCTATTTTATTACTTTAATTTTCAAACCTTTTTTTTTCTTCTTTTTTTTCATCTCCAAAATTTTGTCTTAAGTGTACTTTTGACGTAAATCAATTAAACCTTTGTAATTCAATTGTAATTTCAATTATCATTATTTATTTATCGTTTTTTTTTTATCATATGTATGATTTATTCACTTATATTCACATGTAATCAATTCTACCTCTCGACTCGACATTAACAGTTGCTAAATTATTTGTTAACCGACATAGTTTAATTCACATGCTAGGATTAATCTGTAGATCTTGCATTGCATGCATATAATCGACGACATATCAAATATGAATGATTTCCCTAATCATTAGTAGAGGCCGCTATCGAGGCGGGCGGGATTAGGTGTTTAGTAAAAGGACTTCCTAATACGTAGCCTCACCCCTTACTCCAGATCTCAATGAACATCCGTGTTCATTGGCATCCACGAGACTCATTCTAGACATAGAATGCTAAGAGTAACGAGTTCTTAGTGTTCATGTCACTACTTTGTCTCTTGACATGGCACGAGGTATTCGAACGGTACCAATTTTTCATAAAAATTGTTGGCGACTCCACAAATGCAGGCTTATTCAACCTTTCACCGGTTTCAATGCCTCACAAATCGGTAACGGCCCATGACGTGCTTTGGCTATCCAAGGTTCCGTGGGAGAAGTGTCGCCGCCTTAAGCATCACAACGCGTGAGTGCGCGCGGCGCGGGTGGCCCATGTCCACAGTTTGGCGTCTCCGCTGGGGATGATACACTTATGTGTTACCTAGGGTGAAACTTGAACAAGGTAAGGGAATAGTTTATACGAGACAATTGTCGGTTTTTATTAATCAACCTTAGGTCATTTTATTCGGCCTTTCTAGGCTCAACCCAACCCATTCGACCAATCGTCCTGTCTGGAGGGTCCAAATTCTTATCTGGGCCTAAGGATAGATAGTGATTAACGTCAACTATACCGTGGTACATATACTTGTTTGTATCAAGGGCTTTCACTACTCGAGAAAATGGATTAGGAACCGGCCTTACTCATATTTGGCACGGACCTCTCCACAGACCAGGGTTTGATTGCTCGGTATGGCAACCCATCTTTTATGCCAAAACCATTTAAATGTACTCACCATACCGTTATAATGCCTGTATGAATGTTTGTATCATATACGTGATCACCATTTTGTAAACAGAACCATGACAAAATTTTGTAAAATAAAATCCTTTTCAAAATGTAAATATTTTTCAAAAGTGGCCTAAAATAGCGCAAAATGAGTCGAAACTCGGTCGAAACTCGGTCCAAATGTCCAGTCAAAATTCGGGCCTCAAAACCCATTTTAAAAACCTTACTTCGAGTCAGCACTCCTACAACTACACTACAGTTGCCTAGGACAAACATTTCAAATTATGTCATTTTCAAACCTCACTTGACACAGTGGCACACACCCACTTCACGAGTCGAGTCTCTTTTTTAGTAAGTGTGCTAAAATGGTCGATCGTGTTTTGATTCATCGTCGATCTTTTATCCCCAGTTTCCAAGATGCCTGTAACTAGTCAGCAAGCGTTAATGGACAACCCAGAAATGGTAATGATTTAATCCTAGCTGCGCTCGTCCGTCTCCAAACAAGCCAAGACCAAGCTTATGCTCGCCTCAATGCTATTGAAGTCCGAATTGTTGCTGTAGAAACTAGACTTCCTCCTGTAGAGAATAATGTTCCCGACATGAGCGTGCATGATAACCTCCCACCCTTTGTTGGACAACCAGAAGTCAACCCCCCACTAGGTCCTACTGAAGCTGAAAAGCGACTCCAATACTTGGAGGAGCAACTAATATACCTTAAGGGAGATGACATCTACTGTGACACCCCCATACTCCAAGTTCCTTACCAGGACCACTCAGGTAAAGAAACGTCACCATCTCGGTTACCCGAGGCAATGATAATCAAATGACAATGAAGAAACATAATTTAAATAGCAATACGGTTTAAAGCGGTTACATATCAAAAACAAAAACTGTTAAAAGTACGATACATGTTCTCAAAAACCAAATCTCTCAAACAACTAAAGTATGACAGCGAAAGACTCTAAACTGCTCGTCGTGACTCATCCCAGCTAGCCCAAATGCCTCAAATCAAACCTGCTCAATAACTGCTCACCATCCCCGAATGGATCACCACAGGTTTTAAAACAATAAACGTTGTCAGTACTAATTACACAACATAAATAAAAAAAGATAGAAGTCAAATAGCTCAATCGTCACATCAAACCCCAAACTCCATAATCAATCTCCTCATAACTGACTACACACTAAAGTGTGTAGCCCTGCCAGAGTACCCATCGCAACAGGTACTCCACACCGCCAGTGGGGGACCGCAGCCGTACCCACCAAATCCCCGATCATCTCCATCGAGCGATAAACCCATGTTCATTAATGTGCACATCCCTTCTGTGGCGGGTTTCACAGAAGGCGAATCAAGGGCATGAAGCCACTCCCGCAAGTGACTCCACTCAGCCAGGGACGCACCCCGAAGATCACAGACAGATACACAACAACAATGATAATATTCAACAACCGTCACAATACCAACATTATACTTTAACTACAATCATCACAAAATCACCAACCACATCATGTAATTAATACTGGGTAGGGAAACCTTACCTGGAATGCAAACACAAAAGTAGACGATCTAGCAGCTGTCTCAAAATCTCTCTTCTACGAATCCTCCTCCTATACACATAATCATACAATCACTACTAATACAACATATTCATAAAAACCCCCAATCCCAAAATTAGGGTTTAACCAACCTCAACCAAACGCTACAAAAACAGTATGCAGGACTTACCCTTGACGCAAGGATCACAATGATATCAAGAACAATTGAAACCGATTCCTCTAGCTCTGGGATTTGTCAATAATGCGGATAAATCAAACAACGTAGTTGCAATCTCTCTTTTTGTGAATTAGGTTTGTAAAAAGTGTTTAGAAAAGATAACAAAGTATTTTATATATTAATCCTGCATTATTAACAAACCCCGTCAAACATTACCCGATAACCGACTTACTCGATCAAGTAAGTAACATACTCGATCGAGTGCCACTTACTTGATCGAGTGCCAAGGCTACTCGATCGAGTACCCTACAGGCAGACTACTGTTTCGTAAATCAAAACATACATACTCGACAGAGTAAGCCCCACTCGATAGAGTACCCAGAGACTCATAAAACCGTAGTATTACAGTGTTCTCTCCTTAAAAAGAACTCCGTCCCCGAAGTTCAAACCATAACAAAATAAAAACACACTAACACACTCCCGACACAACAACCAAAAACAAAACTCAACATAAAACTCCAACACATACTTACCAAACCAAACTCAACCCGACTCAAACAACTAGTAAATACATCAAAATCAACACAAAAAGATGCAAAAACGCTTCAGGACCATCTGCTACCCCCCTAAAAGAATCAAGGTTACGTCCCCGTAGCCATACATACCTGATAAAAAAGAAACGGGTAGCGCTCTCTCATAGCCTCCTCTGCCTCCCATGTAGCTTCCTCAACCTCATGATTGGACCAAAGAATCTTAAGCAAGACTGTCTCACCATGTCTAGTCTTCCTAACCTTCCGGTCAAGGATCTGTTTAGGCACCTCAAGATAGGACAAGGACTCATCCAACTCTATGTTCTCTACCTCTAACACATGTGACGGGTCACTAACATACTTCCGCAGCTGAGACACATGAAACACATTATGTACCCTATCTAAAGCAGACGGTAAAGCCAACTGATAAGAAACCTCTCCAACACGGTCTAAAATCTTGTATGGTCATATGAACTTCCGGCTCAGCTTGCCTTTCTTACCAAATCTCATGACCCCACGCATAGGAGACACTTTCAAAAGAACCTTGTCCCCAACCTGAAACTCTATATCCCGCCGATGTAGATCTGCATAACTCTTTTGTCGGTCCTGAGCCGCTCTCATCCTCTCTCTGATCAGCTTAATCTGCTCTACCATCTCATGTACCATCTCTGGTCTTAAAACCAGTATCTCAGCACTGCCGTCCCAACAAATCGGACTCCTACATCTCCTCCCATATAAAGCCTCAAATGGCGCCATGCCAATGCTGGTGTGATAGCTGTTGTTGTAAGAAAACTCAATCAAATCTAACCTCTGTTACCAGCTACCACCAAAATCCATCACACAAGCTCGTAACATATCCTCTAGAGTCTTGATTGTCCTCTCTGTCTGACCATCTGTCGCAGGATGAAATGCTGTACTCATCTTCAACGTAGTTCCTAAAGACTCCTGCAACTCTTTCCAAAACCGCGAGATAAATCTCGAATCTCTGTCAGACACTATATCTTTAGGCACCCCATGCAATCTCAACACATTCTTTCGATAAGCCATAGCTAATTGTGCCTTAGTCCGTGTATCTTTCATTGGCACAAAATGAGCTGACTTGGTCAGTCGATCCACTATAATCCATATCATGTTGTTTCCCTGTTGACTCTTCGGTAAACCCACGATGAAATCCATAAAAATGGACTCCCACTTCCACTCAGGTACCTCAAGAGACTGAATCTTACCTTGTGGTCGTCGCTGTTCTCCTTTTACTCTCTGACATGTCAAACAACGGCCACACACTCAGCTGTTTCTTTCTTCATCCCAGGCCACCAGAAAGTCTTCTTCAAATCCTTGTATAGCTTGTCACCACCTAGATGTACCGAATATGGTGTGCAAGGAGCCCCTGTCATGATCATCTTTTTCATCTCCTCATCATTAAGGACACACCACCTCCCATCAAACCTCAGACTACCATCTGTATGAATAGAGAATCTAGACATTGTCCCTTTCTCTACTCCAGATCTCCACTCTACTATCTTGGGATCCAACACCTGTTTACCGCGAATATCATCATAAAGATCAGGCTGCACCGTCAAATCTCCCCTGGCATCCCCTTTCTGTATCATATGAATCCCGAACTTCCCAACCTCGTCTCTCAATCTCATCAAAGGTATAACTCTGCACAAAGAATGCACAGTCTTCCTACTCAAAGCATCTGCAACTACATTGGCTTTCCCTTCATGGTAGATAATATCCATGTCATAATCGCCAATCAACTCCATCCACTTCCTCTAGCTCATGTTCAACTCCTTTTGAGTGAAGATGTACTTGAGACTCTTGTGATCTGAAAATACCTTAAAGGTCGCTCCATATAGGTAATGTCTCCAAATCTTAAGAGCAAACACAACTGCACCCAACTCCAGATCATGTGTAGGATAATTCTCCTCATAAGGCTTCAATTGCCTAGAAGCATAGGCAATCACTTTACCATTCTGCATCAACACACAACCCAACCCATTTTTTGAAGCATCCGTATATACCTCAAAGTTCTTACTCCCTTCAGGCAATGCTAAGATTGGAGCTGTGGTCAAACGCTCCTTTAATGTTTGGAACACCGTCTCACAACTGTCATCCCAATGAAACCTGTTCTCTTTCCTCATCAAAGATGTCATAGGTCTCGCAATCTTGGAGAAATATTTCACGAACCGTCGATAATACCCAGCTAAACCCAAGAAACTCCTGATTTCAGCTACATTCTTCGGTGCTTTCCACTTGGTAACTGCCTCAATCTTTGCAGGATCCACAGCTAACCCTTCTTTAGAAATCACATGCCCTAGAAAAGCAACTTTCTCCAACCAGAACTCACACATGGACAACTTTGCATAAAACTCATGCTCCCTCAAGGTCTGCAACACAATCCTCAGATGCTCCTCATGCTCCTCCTTAGTCTTAGAAAAGACTAAGATGTCATCTATGAAAACCACCACAAACTTGTCCAAAAACTGACTGAAGACTCTGTTCATCAAATCCATAAGCACAGCTGGTGCATTAGATAACCCAAACGGCATCACCACATACTCATAATGTCCATACCTCGACGTGAAGGCTGTCTTTGGTATGTCCTCCTCTCTAATCTTCACCTGATGGTACCCCGACCTCAAATCAAGCTCAGAAAAGTCTGCTGCACCACTCAACTGATCAAACAGGTCGTCTATCCTTGGCAAAGGATACTTATTCTTCACTGTCACTCTGTTTAGCTCCCTGTAATCTATGCACAACCTCAGGCTCCCATCATTCTTTTTCACAAACAGAACTGGTGATCCCCACGGTGATACACTAGATCTAATGTATCCTCTCTCAATCAGATCATCTAACTGCTTCCTTAGCTCCTCCGACACTTTAGGACCCATCCGGTACGGTGCCTTAGAGGTTGGCCCCGTCCCCGATTTCATCTCAACACTTAAATCTATCTCCCTCTTCGGTGGCAACCCCGGAATCTCCTCTGGAAAGACATCTAGGAACTCTCCCACAACATGTATCTGCTCAATTGTCGGACTCTCCACTCATTGATCCCTCACATGGCACAAAATCAACGGGCACCCCTTCCTCAGATAATACTTTAAGGTCACAGCTGCAATCAACTTAACTTTGGGTTTGACAACAAACCCACGATAAGACATACTAATCCCCTTAGGACCTCTCAGAGAAACTTTCTCTTGATGACAATCTATCTTAGCTTTGTACTTTTCCCACCAATCTATCCCGACTATCATCTCAAAACCGTCTAACGAAAACTCTAGCAAGTCTACAGGTAGATAAAATTGGCCAACTATCATGGGTACATCTCTATACAACCTCCCACACGATACAGACTCACCCGAAGGTATAAAAACTTCCTCTCTTACAGACTCATACTCTCTCAAACCCAACCTTTTAACATGACTCGAAGATAAAAATGACTATGACGCCCCCGAATCAAACAAAACAAAGATATAAACACCATTAACAAGAAATGTATCGGTGATAACGTGAGCATCATCCTCAACTGCTTTCTTCTCCATCATAAACAGCTTGCCACTGGTTTTCTGCCCACCTCCGTGGACAGTACTAGCTGAAGTAGTCGGTTAGCACCCGACCCCTGTTTGTTGTTGGTGTTCGTAGCTGGTTTCTGATAAGAATTACCGCCAATGTGGTTGCCCCCACCGTTGTTGTTCTGACCTCCTCTGTTTTTCCATGACCCAGCCGGTCTGTTACTCGCATAACTATGTGCAGACCCTGTGAAAAGCTCACATATCCCAGCCTCTAGAAACTCCCACTCACCGCACTGGTGCACTTATATCTCTTGTGGCCTACACTGCCACAGTTATAACAGGTCATACCCCAACTACCACCACTACTAGCACGACCTCGCCCGTATGAAGCCCCAGCACTAAACCCTGAGCCCGATGAATATGCTCTCGCCCGAGTGTGGTTACCCTTCTTATAGTTGAATTGACCACCACCCTCACTCTCAGCCTTTCTCTTCTCAGCTCCCCTCTCCCTGATCATCTCCACCAACCTCTCAGCCCTCCCAGCTCTCTCATAAACTTCCTTAACATCTGTAAGGACTCCCACCGGTAGCTTCTCCATTATCTTGGGGGTCAACCCCTTCTCAAACCTCAAAGCTAGGTTCTCCTCACTCAGGCCCATATCCTCAGCGTACCTAGACTTCTCATTAAACTTACGGTAGTACTCAGCCACCATCATATCAGATGTCATCTTAAACTCATCAAAATCTTCCCTCGGCTTACTCCTCACATGCTCCGGCACAAACTCACGTCTCATAGCTTTCCTGAACTCATCCCATTGTATTGCAGGTAATCCCTGCTTCATATACATCTCCTTAGAACTCACCTTGACCTTATCCCACCACTCACCTTCCGCTTCCCTCAAGTAGAACACAGCTTGTTCCAATTTCAACTCATTCGGACAATGAACTAACTCCAGGATATTCTCCATCTCCCTATGCTAATTATCTAGAAGAATTGGCTCCCCAGTTCCCTTATACTCTTTCGGACTGAACCTTGATATGTGGATGCTCAAAGCTTCCGTAAGAGCATCTTGGTGCTCCAACATCTTCACTATATCATCAATGTTCATGTTCTCAGCTCTAGCATACAAGGCGTTTTTCTTTGACGACATCTTGTAACTATATAGAAAAAGGTAGACATAAACACACATACTATAACCCAAAACACGCATATGACCTGTACTGAACCCACTCGATCGAGTACTAGAACCCACTCGATCGAGTTGAGGCCACTCGATCGAGTGCCCAACCTACTCGATCGAGTGCCCCGACTCCAGAACCTGATCAGACCTCTGCTCAAAAACATACTCGACTGAACTGACAAGCCACTCGATCGAGCGGACCCTACTCGATCGAGTGCCCCCTATGTACTCGATCGAGTATCCAAAAACACGATTCTGCCCAGAAAAACACTAAATTACCTACTTGACCGAGTTACACCCACTCGATCGAGCACCTCACATACTCGATCGAGTGCCCCCCACTCGATCGAGTCATGCAGACTCGTATACATTACCCGCATGTTCATCTCACTTTTCCAACATAGTATACAATTTCTATAATTTCAATAAAATAACAACAACTACGCATGCACGCAACTCGTTATAAAATCAACAAAACGATTTATTTACATCACTAATATGCCACATTATAAACAACCAACATGCTTTTAATCCAATTCAATATATAAATCACATATTTTCCAACTTCTAGTCCACACCTCCAACAATTCAACCACATGCTACTACGCACACATACAAACCAAAAGAGCGACTTCGTGACTTTAGGACGTACCTTGACACGTACCCCATGTGACCGGTTCAAAATTGTAGGGCGACTTCGTGACTCTAGGACGTCTCCCAAGCCTTTGCATTAGCTCCTACAACTTCTACACCGGGTTCATTTTAATTTGACTCCCTATGTTCATTTGATTCGTTGGTTACAGGTTTCAGGATTGTCGCTCTGATACCACTTTGTGACACCCCCATACTCCAATTGTCTTACCAAGACCACTCAGGTATAGAAACGTCACCATCTCGGTTACCCGAGGCAATGATAATCAAATGACAATAAAGAAACATAATTTAAATAGCAATACGGTGTAAAGCGGTTACATATCCAAAACCAAAACTGTTAAAAGTACGATACATGTTCTCAAAAACCAAATGTCTCAAACAACTAATGTATGATAGCGGAAGACTCTAAACTGCTCGTCGTGCCTCATCCCAGCTAGACCAAATGCCTCAAATCAAACCTGCTCAATAACTGCTCACCATCCCCGAATGGATCAACATAGTTTTTAAAATAATAAGCGCGGTCAGTACTAATTACACAACATTAATCACAAAAGACAGAAGTCAAACAGCTCAATCGTCACATCAAACCCCAAACTCCATAATCAATCGCCTCATAACTGACTACACACTAAAGTGTGTAGCCCTGCTAGAGTACCCATCGCCACAGGTACTCCACACTGCAAGTGGGGGACCGCAGCCATCCCACCAAATCCCCGCTCATCTCCATCGAGCGATAAACCCATGTTCATTAATGTGCACATTCCTTCTGTGGCGGGTTCCACAGAAGGCGAATCAAGGGCGTGAAGCCACTCCCGCAAGTGACTCCACTCAGCCAGGGACGCGCCCCGAAGATCACAGACAGATACACAACAACAATGATAATATTCAACAACCGTCACAATACCAACATTATACTTTAACTACAATCATCACAAAATCACAAACCACATCATGTAATTAATACTGAGTAGGGAAACCCTACCTGGAATGCAAACACAAAAGAAGACGATCTAGCAGCTGTCTCAAAATCTCTCTTCTACGAACCCTCCTCCTATACACATAATCATACAATCACTACTAATACAACATATTCATAAAAACCCCCAATCCAAAAATTAGGGTTTAACCAACCTCAACCAAACACTACAAAAACAGTATGTAGGACTTACCCTTGACGCAAGGAACAAAATGACAAGAACAATTGAAACCGACTCCTCTAGCTCCGGGATTTGCCAATAATGCGGATGAATCAAACAACGTAGTTGCAATCTCTTTTTTTTGTGAATTAGGTTTGTAAAAAGTGTTTAGAAAAGATAACAAAGTATGTTATATATTAATCCCGCATTATTAACAAAACCCGTCAAACATTACCCGATAACCGACTTACTCGATCGAGTAAGTAACATACTCGATCGAGTGCCACTTACTCGATCGAGTGCCAAGGCTACTCGATCGAGTACCCTACAGGTAGACTACTGTTTCGTAAATCAAAACATACTTACTCGACAGAGTAAGCCCCACTTGATAAAGTACCCAGAGACTCATAAAATCGTAGTATTACATCTACAGGGAGAATAATCGCAAGTATGAGGCGGTAAATGCTCAACTGCCCACCAACTTCAACATGACTGACATCCCAAAGTTCAAGGGGCATGAAAACCCTTTGAACCACATTCGTGCCTTCAAAGATTATATGTCTATCAAAGGCATCAATCCCGAGATGTTCTTAAGGATCTTTCCTTCATCTCTCGACACTATTCCTAAGCAATGGTTTTACTCTTTGGAGCACAAGAAAATTGTCACTTGGGACGATGCCGCAATTGAGTTCACTAAACAATGCACGGATAATGCTGAAATCCAAGTCAATATGCGCACTCTAGAGGTTGTTACCCAAAATGAGAAAGAAGGCTTCATCGACTTCCTAAGTAGGTGGAGAAAGACTAGCACACAACTTGTTGAATGCCCAGAGGAAGCCACTCTTGTGGAAAAGTTCATGGATAATTTGAGACCTATTTATGAAAACCATTTGAGGTACCAAAACATAAAGTCTTTCAAAGACTTGACTGTGCTAGGAACGAGAATTGGAGACGACATCCGAAAAGGGCTCTTGTCCAAAACGGTAGGTCGCGGATATTAGGGTTCAACGAGTCATTCTTATGGCTCCACTAGCAAAGCCGATGAGGTGAACCTTGTCGAATCATCTGCTAAGAAGAATAACCCACAGAGAAAATTTATCTATGTTGGTGAATCATATTCTACTCCTCTGAAAAGGCTCATAAAACAAGGTAAGCTCCAACCCATAGGACCTACACCTGACCCAGAAAAGAAGTCTAAATTCTGGGATGAAAGTGCATACTGCGAATATCATTGAAGAAAGGGACACGATATGGAGAAATGCTTCAAATTGAAGCATGCCATCCAAGATATGATTGAAGATGGTCGCTCACCCATACCTCCCGCAAGCAGGCCTAACAATACTCAGAATCCTCTTGGAGTTCTGATGATCATAGATGAAGAATCCACCTTGGATTGTTCACACCTCATTTCTCCAGTCGAGGATGAGATTCATGCACTAGAAGATGAAGGGAGTTATTCCACCATTTCTCCTACCATTGCCGATTTTATCGCATGGGCAAAGAGTGTAAGTAGGCAAGTTTCAAAACTAGAAGTTGTAGTGGCATCCCTACGCATTCCAAATGCCACACCTAAGGAAAACACGCCACTGGCTCCAATTGTGACACCCTCATTCATTGCGGAAAAGTAAACACATAATTCTAAATAAAAACTGCATGGATATGTTTGTAATAGGTTCATTTGGGTAAAAACGTGTAATTTTTAAAACCGAAAACGAAACCTGAACCTGTTATAAAAATATCCAAATGGGAAGGTGTCAAACATGCAAGGTCTAAAATAAATCTCATAAAAAAAAGTATCGCTAAAGTCGCGAAACAAAGTTATACAACCCAAATATGAAAAAAGGGAGACATATGTCCCTAAAAAGTATATGATATAAAAAGTGTTTAAGGGTCACAATAAAATAAAGCCAATCTAGGTCCCAAGGTTACTTTGCTCGCTAGCTCGTCCATGTACCCCATATATGCATCACCTACCTGTCAATCGCATTTTATACAAATACGAAAGCCACAGTCAGTGGGGAGTAACTCCGAGTTCTCCCAGCCACGAAATGTCATAATTAATATAACATGTAAACATAAGAATATGAATATGAATATATAACACATAGCCTTAGCATATAGATGCTAGACAATCGTGCTTATCATGTGAACAACAATATAACAACACATATTCCTAGCATGTGAATACTAGACCGACTCATACTACACTATCATGTGAATCACATAACATCCAGGAATCCAAACTCTATCAACCATAGCCGACTTGCATCTCACCTTCTATGATTCATAGAATCATCAAACAAGAAAGGACAATATATCTAGAGACAGGCATAAGTTCCTAGTACCGTCAATAGTCACTCTGTAACTCGAATCTATACCACGAGGTAAGGTAAACACCCTAGTCCTAAACCTGCGCAGACCTAGCGACATGCGGAAAACTACCGCATCCAAGACCCATGATAACAACACATGAGTACCCCTAAGGAGTCCACCAAAGGGTTGGCTAGTACTTGAGCTGACCACATACTTCTAAGAGTACGTCAGGAGGTCATGCCCTAACTTGGATATAAACCCACCAAGCTAAGACACAAAGGCTATTAAGCGATGAACATACACTCGTCAAAGACTATAAGGGCCTATCTATGACGAAGGCCGAAATACTCACCTAGGACCTAGTCCCAGCTTGAATACTTTAGCCCACGCCACACAAGACAAGTAGGACACCTAATTAACCATAAGAGGGGCAAAGAGTCCAAAGTTGCACACACAAATGATCATACACACCCTAGCATATGAAAGGCTACGCAAAAGCATATTCAGCTGACAATCCAACAATATCTCCAATATCAATAATAATCCAAATTCCAGCTAACCAACAGTACCATAATCCATGAGAACAAGCTAAAATGGCAAAGAGGCAACAAGACTCAAGCATAAGGCATCCAAAGCATCCAACAACCAACATGTGAAATGATAATTATAAATATCAAGGCATAACATAAAACATCCAATAACAACCAATCTCACCTCAAAGACAAACCCTCGACCCGAGTCCCGCGACGGGTCATTGGTCAAATCGAGGCTGACCGGTTTAAACCTAGTTTGACCAAAATCGTTCGGTCAATCTGGCCCAGCTCAGAGTCTTGGCCTACTTTGGCCCAAATCACAAAATTCATCACAATATCATTCTCATACCATTTCCAATTTCTATCATGTGAAAAACTATTAACATAAGGAAATATATTCCAACTTACAAAATAACTAATTCCACAAAATTTTCGCATAATAAAATAGCATAAATAACCGTCTCACACAAGGGTAAACTTTTCTATAAATTTTTAATCGATAAAACGACGTCATTTACTCACACGGACTCCGAATTGAGTGATTCAAGTGGCTAAACCACCTAATTTTTCGATGCCGTTCAATCTGTCATATTTTTGGAAACATTGGAAATCGTCTCGGTCCGGTACTGACGCGTTCCAGCCAAAACACGGACTTGTCACAACACCTAATTCCTCATCCAAATTTGTTCCAAACAATAATATACAAATGGGTAACATAAATTCAACATAAGCATACTCATCTTACTCCATTCATTCATTTATCAACAAGATCATCTCAAATAACAACAAACAACAACAAACGACAACAAACAACAACAAACAACAAATACAACTACTAATGTGACATTAATTCGTCGAGTAACTCAGAATAGTTACCTTAAGCTAGTAAAGAGACAAGTAATAACTTGAGAAAGCTTTTAAAACCCAAAATTACTCTTCATCTTCAACCACATATGAGTCACCTAACTCATCTTCAAATTCGTCACCTATAAGATCAACAAAAACAAAATTATTAAGCTTAAATTCGAAAACCCTAAAAGATGAGCCTTAAAACTAAATTGGAGGAAATGAAAATAAAGCTTAATAGTAGATGAGGATTGAAGAGAGGATTCCAAATATATAATTTTTATGAGATTTGGTGGAGAAATGAAAGATTTATGGTGGATTTAGTGATTGTAAGGAGGATTTTTGAGATGAATTTGGTGTTTGGTGAAAGGAAGAGATAGATTGAGAATGGAGGAAATGAAAGTTGAAAGAGGGGGCAAAAGGAGGGTAGGTGGCCAGCCAAAAGGCATGGGGAGATGGGTCATTTGTTTACGTTTTGGGGTTTGCTTCGACGGTAATTAGAAATATTCATCGAACGCGATTTCCGAGAATATTAAAGTTATTAAACATGATTTTACTAAAAGATTAAGTACTCATATGCCCAATATCCAAACTCGTTTACCCAACGACCGTAAGAAATGGGAAAATCCCAATTTTACGACTTTTATCCGAAATCTATTTTATCAAAGGAAAAGGTTTAAATATAGTTTAAATCACTTTTAAACAATTCTAAACTATCAAAAATAATTACATTTCTTCAAAATAAAATAAGATTATATTTTATCAAACAAATTTTATTTCAAATAAATTAATCAATACTATATATTAATTCCAGAAACCAAGGGACTTCCATGTAATTAAATAAATCTATACACATTAATTATACTATATAGTTTTAAATCGCTAGCGTCGTGTGATGGACCTGAACAAGGGACTTCAATGTAAATATTATATAGTTTTGGTTAAAAGTATAAATTTAGATAATATTAGAATATGGCGAGTTTCCTTAAATAAACGGGTCCCACTTATGGTATTAATTAGTATAAATATGTTAATTATTTAACATACATAAATATAATATAAGTATATGTTATATTTTGGAAACTATTAAAAGGTAAGTAAATCAATTCAGATTTCCAAAAAATATAATATTCCATAATTCATTAGATTTGTAATTTAATTAGTAAATAATAATGATTACTCTTCAATAATATTCTAATCTAATATTTCAGATTTATTTAAATAAATAACTCTAATACAACTAGATAATCAACTATTATGATAGTAACCTTTCATGTGAGTAGTAAAAGCAACAATAATATATTGCAACGGGAGTAGTGAAAGTCATACTAGCAGCAACGGGGTAGTGAAATTAACAATAATAAATGCGGGGGTAGTGAAAGAAAAAATAATGACGGCGAGAGAAGTGAAAGTAATAATAGTCACAACACATGTAATGAAAGTAACAGTAGGAACAACAGAAAGAGTATGAAAAATTAACTAACAATAGGATTTTAAGAAAATATTAATTTATTTAAATATACGAGTTTGACAAAACTAACGGGTTAACCGTAAAAATAGCAGAAATAGTAAAACAAACAACAGTAACCGAAGAAGTAGTGAACGTAATAGTATTAACAGAGGATGTAGTGAAAGTAGTAATATTAACAGCGGGAGAGGTGAACGTGTCTCATATTGATTAATTTTACCTCTCATCATAATTTCAATATAGAAATTGTAAATGTATGTGTTAACCAAATTTAGAGAAATCATATTTCATAGAAAATAAAATTTAAATGTTAAATAAATGTAGCCCGGGCGTAGCCGGGCACCAAACCTAGTATTAAATTAAAATAGGTTAAAATATTACTTTTAAAATATAATAAAGGTCTTCAAATTTACGGGGTGTTACACCAATTCTATCTCAAGTGTCTACGATGCAAGAGGTAATCGCAGTAGTTATAATCTAGTCGAGCAAATAATCAGTCTAGAAGCTGAATTCATCAGGTTGAGAGAGCTCAGTATCGTCAATGGAATATGGACAGATGACGATGAAGACGAATACCTCACAGAACACTATCTAGTCAAGGCCAGTGAGGATATAGTCAAGGCTAGCGAAGATCAAGATATAGACCACCTTACTCGCTCAGGACGTCCATATTAAAATGTCTCTCGGAACGGTCCTACTGTTAATGGTCTAGTTACTAACACCAATGTCATCACACCAAATGATGACGAAGATACATCTACTGACCACTTACTAAAGCAACTACAGAAGACAAAGGCTGATCTTTCAGTTTGGCAACTAGTTGCGAGTTCATTTCCCCATCGTCAAGCTTTACTGCAAGCATTGACCAAGTTGAACGTAGCGCACAACTCTACGCATGATGACGTAGTCAACCTAGTCTTCCAAGACTAAGTTAAACAAAGTAACCCAGTTAGTTTTTCAGATGAGGATTTGCCTCCTTTCAGCTCCAACCATAACCTCGCTTTATACATTACAGTCACATGCTTAAACAAGAGCGTACCAATGACTTTGGTGGATGATGGCTCCGCAGTCAACGTCATACCACTAAAGACAACATACAAGTTGGGCATGAAAGAATCAGATTGGACTCCTACCAACCAAGGTGTTCGAGCATACGATAGAACACGACGTAAAGTAGTAGACTAGTAGGGCTAATTAACTTCACTATAGCCACAGGACCAATCGAGCGAAAGGTTACTTTACAGATAGTGGACATCGAAGCATCATTAAATATACTTCTAGGAAGGCCTTGGATTCACGCTTCGAAAGCGGTAACATCCACCTTACACCAAAAGATCAAGATTCCTCTAGATGGCAAAGTAGTGACGATCACTTCGTCACCTATAAAGGCTGTGATAGAGAAAATGTCAAGCAATAAAGTAGTCACAGACCCAGTATACGAGCTTGTGGGATTTTAGAGCATAAATCTTGTAGAGAGCGAACTGGTGCCTCTATACTTCAACCCATACTCCAATTTAGTGGTTAACCACATACTCAAGTCCCAGGGATACTTCCCAGGAATACCATTAAACTCCACCAAGAAGAACACCTTCGCACCTTACAAAGAAGGAAATTCTCAAAGGATACCATTAGGTTTGGGATACAAGCCCACGAAAACAGAAGCCTTAGAAATGCTTACTGAATTCTAAAACCGTAAAGACAAAGGAATCCAGATGCGATCCTATCTCCCTACCCTAAATGGATACTTCGTTAGAGACGGGAGTCATGAATACTTTCATGGGTTTCCCGAACCTTGGCATTATAAGGGAATGCAACTAGCCAGAATCAAGGTCTTCCACAATAGCTACTTCATCCCTCCATAAACGGTTCCTACCGTCAAAACTCGTTAAACACCTTGTTTAGACGAACAAGCCGTTAGCCTTCTGTTTGGAGAAGACCGATTTGTCAGAGCAGCGCAGGATGAGATCATTACCATGATACTTCAAGATGACCATTTCAACCCAACAGCGCTAATTACCGACACCGGCTCAAACCAGCAGAAAGGATGGAGAAAGTCGATCAAATGGACTAACAACCAAGGAAAGCTCTTCAAGGTCACTATTAGAGAAGGAGAGATGTTCAAAGGAGAACCTGAAGACAACGAATTCGAGGCAGAGTCGGAGTCGGAGTCAGAATCAGAGTCTGAGTCTAGAGAAGTCGCTAGAGAGTATTCTTCTGTCGTCACTCCCCATCCCATTGTTTCTCCTAGCATAACATCACATAGTAACATCAGCTTAGGAAATATCCCAGCAGCTGTTCCTTTACCGCCTCTGACTACTGAAGAAATGGCTTCTTTGTTTCAACTCTTTTCAAAATTTAATATGAATAAACCAGATTCTGCTTACTCTTTGTGTTTTTCTGAATGCAATTCTATTTACGATGATAATGAGGATGATCCTAACCCAGACTCAGTCGAATTACCTCCCTATATAATTAAAGAAATACTACAAGAAGGGGGAGGGGCACCAGTTATAAAGAACACCGAACCCATCAACGTAGGAACCGAACTAGAACCCCAAGAACTTAGGATAGGGACGACCTTAAACCAAACTGAAAGGGCAAATTTCATCGACATACTACACGAGTTCAAGGACGTTTTCGCTTGGTCTTACAAGGACATGCCAGGGATCGACATGGATATTGCAAACATCGCATTCCAATCAAACCAGGTTTCAAACCTGTAAAGCAGAAGCTTCATCGGATGAGGACCGAGTGGGCTCTTAAGATCAAAGAAGAAGTCGATAAGCAATTCAAAGCCGGGTTCATCAAAGTTTCCGAGTATTCAGACTGGGTGGCTAACATAGTCCCTATACCCAAAAAGAATGGGCGAATCCGGGTTTTTGTTGATTTCAGAGACTTGAACAAAGCGAGTCCTTAGGACGATTTCCCTCTACCACACATCGGCATATTTGTAGATAATACGGCAGATCACGCGTTGTTATCCTTCATGAACGGGTATGTAGGGTATAATCATATCAAAATGGCCATAGAAGATATGCATAAAACAACCTTCGTCACTCAGTGGGGCACATATTGTTATACAGTCATGTCGTTCGGGCTAATCAATGTTGGAGCTACATATCAACACATTGCGACCGCATTGCTACATGGCATGATACATAAAGAAGTAGAAGTGTACATGGATGATATGATTTTCAAATCCAAAGATAGGAAGGGGCATATCGATAACCTTCGCAAATTCTTCCTAAGACTGCACAAGTATAACATGAGGCTCAGTTCTTATAAATGTGCATTCGGAGTAACGTCAGGCAAGTTTCTGGGATATGACGTCAGCCAGAGGGGGATAGAAATTGATCCATCCAAGATCAAAGCTTTAATCGAAATGCCACAACCCCAAACACAGAAGGAGGTTAGAGGATTTCTAGGCAAAGTGCAGTATATAAGCCGATTCATATCAAAGCTCACTATGATCTGCGAACCTATTTTCAAAAAGCTCAAGAAAACATAGCATACCATATGGGACGACGACTGTCAAAAGGCGTTTGATAGGATTAAGGAGATACTGGCCAAGCCACCAGTGCTAATGCCTCCCTAACGAGATCAACCTCTTGGTTTATATCTCACGGTCACCGAAACAGCCATGGGGGCTATGCTCGCATAGACTGTTGGAAAAGAAGAAAGAGCTATCTACTACCTTAGTAAGAAGTTCTTAGAATACGAGTGTAAGTACACAGCTCTCGAAAAGACATGCCTCACTCTTGTGTGGGCAACAAAGAAGCTACGCCACTACATGCTTAGCTACTCGGTCAAGGTGTATTCTAAAATGGATCCTGTCAAATACCTCTTCGAGAAACCCGTTCTCAACGGACGTTTGGCAAGATGGACCTTAATGCTCTCAGAGTTCGATCTTAAATACGTACCTTTGAAAGTCATAAAGGGACGCGCCGTTGCCGAGTTTTTCGCAGAGAATCCTATCAACGATACCCAAGCAATAGACATGTGGTCATTTCCAGACGAGGATATCCTACAGACTAGTATAGACTCTTGGGATCTTTACTTTGATGGGGCATCAAATTTAAGAGGATTTATGATGTGACTCATATTTGAGCACATTTAGTCCCCGAATTAACCTCGTTCCTATGCTTTATAGCACATAATTGGGTCATTTACTATCTTTAGTTTCCCATTTTGCATATTCTTTGAGGTTTTGTCACCTTGGTAGGAAAGGATTGTTAACCTTGTATTTATGAGGCAGAATGGAGCTAAATTGATCGCATTCAATGACCAAGCATCAAAGAGAAGACAATTCTAGAGGCCTAAGTAGATAATAAAGTGAAATGGGCAATGATGAAAGGATCTTTGCATCCCCGAAATGATCCTTGCGGATTGTTAAGGAGGAAAACGAAGAGAAGCTGTATGCCCAGGAATCTGAGCGGATCAGGCACGATCCGGGCATCCCACAACACCAAGATCCGGGCGTCTTGTGCCCAATACGAGCGGATTGCAGCAAAAAAGATCTGAGCATCTTCCCCCTAGATTCGAGCGGATCGTAAGTCAGAGAGCCCATGCCATAGCATAGGACGGGCGGATCGTGGTAAGACTAGCACGGGAATCTGCTCATTTCCTTCGAGAGGAGCATTTCCTCAACTTTTCTTAGGGACGAGCATACTTTCTGGGGAATAGCAAGACGGTGATGCGCATCTCCTTGGAGAGTAGCATTTCCTCAACTTTTCTTAGGGACTTAATAGTCATTTAAGCCCTTAGTAACCCCAATCTTTGTACCTAATCTTTAGTATAAATACCCCTTTGTACTACCTAGATTAGCATGCTCTCTTAAGCAATCTTAATCCATCCTTAATCACTTTGTAATTCTCTCAAATTACTCTTAATATAGTTGTAATACGATTTCTCAATATTAATCACATCTTAATCTATCCTTATTTTCTCTATTGTCTTCATTTATTTTGGGTAACTAGAAGATTATTTGTTTGGAGGATTGACAACCTTCCATCAATCACCAAGTACTTCTATTATTCTTTGCTTTATTATTTCGAATCATCTTCATAGGTATAATTCTCTCTTAACCTTGTTTAATTATTATTAATCACTTTCATTTATTCATCATGTTTTGCTTTGTTAGTATGATTGACAACCTTATTAGCATGCTAAACTTAATCATGAGTGAGTAGTTTCCTTAGCTAGGGTTAATGGGGAATTAGAGGAAACCGACATGGGGAATGATTCATGCTTAATCTAATATGTTTTCATAATTAAATTGCTTGCTTGTTGTGATTTCAACTTATGCACATGTTATGTTTGATGAACTACGAGCCTATGAATCCTTGCATTTTTTACCCATCACCTATCTTTTCAATGAGGCTTGTAAGCTTATACACCAACTCGAGCCTCATTAGACCATACATATAGTTGAATAGGAAGGATTAAGTCGACTTATAGGTGTTGTACAATCTAATCGATTCGGCTCCGGGACCCAAACCTTCCATGGGATTGTAAGCTTATACACCAACTCGATCCCATTAAAACAATAAGTGCTTGCTATATAATTGAGAACATATTTGTATGATCAACTCCCATGAATCCCCTATGAACCCATGACACCCTAGTGCCTTTAATCAATTGTTGACACCCCTTTTAATCATCTTGCTTGTTTTCATTACTTTACTTTTATCTTGTTGATTATTTTAGTTGATCTCCATCTCAACCCAAATTGTGACACCCTAAGACACGACCATTTGCAATTGAAAATCATACATCAATATCCGTCCCTTGGGATCCGACCTTTACTTGCCTCTTTTCTAAGAGTAGTTTTTAAAGTTATAAACATGTTTTTGGTTGGTAGCTTTTGACGACGAGTTTAACCGGACCAAAAATGACGCCGTTGCCGGGAACGGTGTTAACTTGATTTTATTTTCATTAATTGTTTTTGGTTGTGTGTTTCTTTACCTTGGGGAAGTCAATCTCCTCAAGGTTTTTCTAATTATTTTTGAGTTGTTTGATATTTTGCCTTACAAGGAGATCACAAGGTAATCCATTACCTACTGATCTTGAAATTGAAAGAACCTTAACCAATAATAGAAGAGTTGCTAGAGGTATTTGAAGAGGTATTGGAGAGATTGTGGACATTCAACCAAATAACATTGAGTTTACCAACTCTTTTGTAAGAGAAGGAGAGGACAACCCAATACAAAATCCACCACAAAATCACCCCACAATGCCTAAATTTTCATCACATTCCGTACCAACCGAGGAGAACGTACCAAATGGTACTCCTACACCACCACATTTAACCGGTAATTTCATTGCCAAATCCGCATTCATACAATTAGTTGAGAGAAGTCAATTTGGAGGGATGCCTAGTGAAGACCCTCATTCACATATGAAGACTTTGTGTAACTATTGTGATGCGATTTCTCAAACCGGAGTTACTCAAGATCAAATCCGATGGGTATTATTTCCTTTTTCTTTGATTGGTACCGCAAAGAAATGGTTGAAGAGTCTAGACAAGACTACCCTTGGTATTGACTCATGGAAGAAGTTGGCATTTTCTTTCTACAAGAAATTCTATCCTCCGGAGAAAACTAACATGTCGAGAGCCCAAATCACCGGGTTCAAATAAAGGGATGAGGAATCATTGTATGAAGCATGAGAGAGATTTAAGGACACTTGTTGTTCTTGTCCACACCATGGACTTAGGGAGTGGTTCCTTGTGCAACAAGTTTGGGATGGTCTATATGAAGACTCCCGCAACATCCTCAACATGGGATCCAATGATATGTTTACCGAAGTTGATGACAATCAAACATGGGCCAAAATTGAAGAAATGGCGGTTCATAATTCCCAATATAGTAGGCCTCAAAAGGCTACTAGAGGAGGAAAGCATAAGGTAGATTCCATCACTCAATTGGGTGCTCAACTAAGTGCTCATATTGACACCATCAATTTGAAGTTTGAGAAGGCCATGGTTAAGCTTGATGAAGCTTCCAAATCACCAAAACAACATGTTAATGCTATGGTGGCATCATCCTCAATTCCAAGTGGAGTATGTGATAGTTGTAGAACTTTGGGACATGACCAAAGTGAATGTAGTGGAACAAGTGAACAAGTGAATGCTTTCCAAGCATACAAGAGTGGTACCCCTTATTCCAACTATTACAATGAGAATACCAAATTCTATCCCAATCTTTCATACAAAAGCCCAAATGTATAAAACCCTCAACCAACATACACCCCACCTCCAATGAGAAATCAAGCTCAAAGACCCTTTTACAACCAAAGCCAAGGTTATCAAAATCAACCCTCTTACAATCAATCCAATGACCAAGGCTTTGATGTTCAAAAAGCGGTCCTCCAAATGAAAAAGAACCAACAAGAATTTTTCACCCAAATGCAAAAAGATAGCCAAGCCAAAGACATCACCATCAACAACATACTAGCCCACACCAAGATTTTGGAAACCCAAATGACTCAATTAGCATCTTCTAGCTCTCAAAGACAAAAGGGGCAATTACCACCTCAAAGTAACCCCCCAAGACATGAGTCGGTGAATGCCATCCATTTGAGGAGTAGTACAAGGTATGAAGGGCCGAAGAAGCCAATTGATGATGATAGTGTGGATGCTAGTGACAAGCAAAGAATTGTGGAGAACTATAAGGAAGAAGAAGAACCCACCATTCAAGAAGTTTCAAAGAAGGAGAATAAAGAGAAGGCTAAAGAAAAAGAGCCTATTGTGATTAGACTTCCATTCCCAAGTCGTCAAGCTAAGCCTAAGTTTGATGAACAACTTCGAAAGTTCATGGAGATTGTGAAGAACTTAAAAGTCTCAATCACATTCATGGAATTGATCAAACATGTTCCGGCCTATGCAAAGTACATGAAAGAAATTCTTACAAAGAAGAAATCCATCCGAAAGCTAGAGACTATTGCATTCACTAAAGTGAGTAGTGCTATACTTCAAGGAAGTTCACCTCCAAAACTAAAAGATCCGGGAAGCTTCTCTATTCCATGCACTATTGGCGACACTACAATCAACAAAGCGTTATGTGACCTTGGAGCAAGTGCAAGTGTCATGCCATACTCGGTATGTAAGAGGCTAGGAATGGGAGAGCTCAAATGCACCAACATTACACTTCAAATGGCAGATCGATCAACAAAGATAAATTTAGAGGTATGGGAGGATGTGCCCGTGAGAATTGGCAAATTCTTTATCCCGGTAGACTTTGTCATTATTGACATGGAGGAGGATTCCAACATTCCTATCATTTTAGGAAGACTTTTCTTGCACACCGCGGGAGCGGTAATTGATTTGAAACATGGAGAGCTTACACTTAAAGTGGGGGATGAGACAATCACTTTTAATCTTGACAAGACAATGAGAGCTCCCCGACTACATGAGCCATGTTTCAAGATTGATCATTATAGCCGAGAAAGTGATAGGAAGAAGTTGGCATCTTAATGCAAAGATCAAGCTATGGTTAAATGATCAGCACCCATATGGAAGAAGAAAGTGGATAATCCTCAAGATGCTCTTTTCGGAGAGCAAGGAAATTTCAACAACCATGAGAGCTTGAATAGCTCACTGCCAATCATGAGAACTAAGGAAGAAGTCCTCATTGGCCATGACAACAAGGAAGAGGAGTTGTTTTCATCAACTCATGATACAATTGGGGAGCAAGCTAGTGAAGTATGTGGTGTATGGGAGGACGAATTCGAAGGATTAATCAATCCTTACATTGGCAATGCCATGATCTTAGACCAAGGCTTTAGTGATCATCTTGACACGAGTCACCACCATGAACAACACAGTGTGAAAAGCTCTATTGAAGATCTTTATAATGAGAATGAACAAGCCTTCGACTGCTTCTACCAGGTGTTGAGCAACATCAACAACACCTTGGCTATGCCCCCTTGACATCTCATTCAAGAATGAGAGTTTGGTGGAGTCCTCCCTAAACCACCATTTGAAAATATTCTAACCCTTAACTTGCATTTCATTTATTTTATTACATTTTTGTCAATTTTGGATTTGCAATTTCATACTTAGATCAAGATTTTTTATCATGAGAGAAAGTGAGGGAGGTACTTTAATGTGTTTTGATGTGTAGTGTTGGATCTAGTGTGGGGATGGCAATTGCCTAGGCTATCCGAGCCTTCATAGTGCACCCACAATGATGAACAAAGGATTGAAGAAACAATGTCATGGAAAATGAAGATCTCCACGGGTAGAACTGAACTCGTGGGTACTGGAGAAGATCTGAGCGTCCCAGGAGGAATCCGCTCGTGCTAGACCTGATCCGAGCGTCCTGGCTCTAAGACGCTCATCTTGGGAGTGCTGAGAATGAAAAATTTGGTCTGTTTAAAAATCTGAGCAGACTGCATAGGAGACGCCCGTCCCAGTCCTGAAGACGCTCGTCTCAAGAGAAATCTGTGCATCCTGGCTTGTGCAAAAATTTAAGATTCACACTGTTTATGAATCCGAGCGTCCCCAGGTGAAGAAGAGCGTCCTCAGCAAAAATCCGCCCGTCTCCTGAAGAATCCGCGCGTCTCAGCACGGGTTGGAAATTACAAAGCTGACTGTCTATAAATCCGAGCGTCCCCTGCCCAAGACGCCCGTCTCCTGCTGCTGATAGCTTATAACACGGGATTAAAATCTCCAAATCCACAATTCATTTCTTTCTTTCAAAACACAAACACACACCCTTTCTCCCTCAAAACCCTCATCAACAAAACACCAACCAAACATCAAAATCCTCAAAAATTAAATCGATTTTTCTAGGGTTTCAAGACAAATTCGAAAATCCTGAATCGATTAGGGATTAATTGAAGTTTGAGGAGAGTAGAAGCATTCAAGCTTGGTTTGTTGATACAATCTTGACAAGGAGAAGAATATGGCAAGAACAAAAGGTGGAAACAAGGCACCCACAACATAAAATCTTTCCAAAAGGCAACAAGCTCTTTTAGCCTCAAAGGCTATGGTAGTGCATCAAGCAAGGGTGGAGATTCAAGAAGTTGCTACTCCTATGGTGGAAGCTACTCCTACTCCGGTCATTGAACAATTGCAAGATTATCCGGAGGTCACTTTCACAAACGATTCTCATAGGAAAGCATTTGTATCCCTTACTAGGAAGACAATTTTGCCTACCAAATTTATATGCCAAAATGCCTTAGACAAATTGGGTGTTCTTGAGACGACCAAGAATTTTTTTCGAGACTATGAAGTTGAAAACACTCTTTGATATGCAAGAATTGACTTACCCATCCCTTATAATGGAGTTTATAAGCTCTTTGAAAGTCACTAAGGTAGAGACTCAGAAAAATGTTGAATTCCGCCTAGAAAACAAGGATAGAAAAATGTCTTTGGATGAGTTTGGCAAGGCGTTTGGTCTTAAAGACCATTTTCCTTATGTGAAGAAACCTTCGAAATATGACCCCGCACCACTTTGGAAAGAAATCACCGGGAGAAAATTTGAATCCTTCCATGAGTGTCATGTTCTTTATGTCCACCATCCGGGCATAAGAGTGTGGCATAAGGTTGTGGGCAACACTTTAATTGCAAGGAAAGGCACTAATCATTTTACCGAACTCGACTTTATCTACCTTGAATTCACCATGAATGTCAACAAAAAGTTCACCAATGAATACAACATACTTCAACTCTTACTTGAACGGTGGCTTACAATTGACCATGGTAAAGATGGAGCGGCTTTTATTGTGAATGGAGGATTAGTAACATGGTTAGCCAAACACTTTCACCCGGATTTCAACAAAGACAACACATACACACCGGTTAAAGGAGGCAACCTTCTTTATATGGCCACTATGATCAACAAGTTTCATTGGGTCAAGAATGATAATCTTGACAACAAGTATGAGTGGCTTACTAAAGAAGCTAAGTCCTTCATCTTGCCCAACAAGATATGACGTCTCAATGTCCGAAGTCCAAACTACCTTTTTCCCGTCTCCGATAAAGCCGATATGATTATGAAACAACATAGGGAATCCAATGCCAAGCCCTCCCCCTCCTCTATTGTGACTCCACCTTATCCAATTACCTATCAAGAATTCACACCAAGTGGCGCAAATGTTAAGGTAGGCAACGACTACTTGACCCAATTGATGCGACATATGCATAAGGAAGCACATGAAGATCGGGTCAATGCTTACCGGGCTCAATATCCGCCCCTCCTAAACTTAGCTAGGCAAGGACTCCTTGATCCATCATGTCCTTTGCCTAGTTGGGCGGATATGGAAGTATTTATTCTGAGTGCTCCTTGAGATGCCACCATGGATAGTGAATTTGCTAAGGGGAAGGAGATTGTTGTTGTGAGCGGGGAAGGTAACTACTCTTGCCATGAGGAAGAAGTGAAAAGCTCAAGTGATGAAGATGATGGTGAAGCCTCCGGGTCCATGGAGGTAGATGATGATGACGATGATGAGGAAGTTGATGAGGAAGATGATGATAGTGATGAAGATGTTGTCATGAGCGACAATTGAGGATTGACAAGCTTTTTAGAGGATGCCACAATCCATTGTGAGTTTCCTACATCTCCTCTAGCTTTATTTATTTCTCTTGTTTTCAAAAATTTTTTAACTTGATTATTTGTTTTGAGTCCTAGCAAGCACTTAGAGGACTCTCACCTTGGTCTCATTGAGGTGTCTCATTTTGTTCCCACCTTTGAAAAATCAAAAATGACAAATTAGCTTCATGTATTGCATACTTGTGCATGAACTCCCCCATTTTTAAACTAGAAATAGTGTCTTACTTGGTTTGGGGAAATTCAAGCACAAGCATTGTGAGTTAATCTAAATTAGCTCTCCAACCAATAAAGTCATGTATCATATAATATAGTATAGAATGCATCACTTGTGTATCTGTCATATAGATTTCATATTAGTATTGAAATCATGCATTCTCGCTGAGCTTGCATAATTTCCTATCGCTTTGGCCATTGAGGACAATGCCTATACTAGTGTGGGGATGAGAAATTCTAACTTGACTTTTTAAAACAAAAATGATAAAAATTGAAAAATACAAAAACATGTCTTTTTATTTCATAAACACAAAAAAACGTAAAAATTTCAAAAATTGAAAAACCAAAAACATGTTCATTCCTTTATAGTGTAGAATTGTATATATTTTGTATATACTTGTTTGTTTGCTTGTTTATCCTTCTTTCACATTGATCGACTATGCCACATCTGAGACATGAGGATTATGAAGACCGCATGGTATGATCTTTCCAATCTCTTTTTTCCTCTCTATGTTAATGACTATTTGGCTTTATTTTGATTGATGTGGTTTACACTAATGTGATCTTAGGAGTTGCATTTAGTTTATATGGCATACTAGTTGGTAGAAGCATATGCATTAGGTTGTATATATGTTAGTTGCATCATGGCATATAGTTGCATTTTAGGAAAATTTTGTGAAAACATCTATTTGGGAAGCTTGACAAGTATATAAAAGGCCCTTGTAGATACTTTTTCTTCTTAAAACTTTGCTCATTAGAATACTTGTAAAACACCCTAGGATGTGTCATGCTAGTATCCTTTGACCCATGATTAAGGCCTAACCAAGAGTACCTTGTGGTGTGATAACTCCTTGGCTACCGTTTATTCTAAGGTGACCCTTGAAACCATGTAACCATCTTCCACATTCTACCACATTTTGTCAACAAAAGGAAATGGGCACAAAAGTTATCAAAATCTGAGTTCAAGCACTGAAATGAAAATGAAAAAGTTTGCAATTTCCATCAAAGAAAAGAGGAGTACAAAAATAAGAACTCCTATGTTTCAAATATAAGCACCCTCGCTACAAATGGGGTGGCTTTGAAAAT
This sequence comes from Silene latifolia, assembly GCF_048544455.1. Lineage (NCBI taxonomy): Eukaryota > Viridiplantae > Streptophyta > Magnoliopsida > Caryophyllales > Caryophyllaceae > Silene > Silene latifolia. Next base: position 66,814,989 of record NC_133527.1, on the reverse strand, counting down.
GTTCAAAAGAAAATGCAAAAAGTTGAAAGTTGTCAAGTATTGAAATGCCAAACATCAAAAGAAATGGCAAAAAGATAGTGTTCTCAAATGACAAATGCCACAAGAAATTGGGGGGAAATAACAACAATAAAAGCAAACTCCAACATGAAATTCAAAATACTTATTGATCCCCTTTCCATCGAACCCACTTTTGTGCATGGTAGAGAGGGGACGACCCTTCTTCTTGTCTAGGCAAGAAGGGGAATTCCGCGATCCTCCAGTGTTTTTAACACCATAGGGAGTCTACTCTTGATGAAAGCATTTAACAATTGAGGACAAAGGTACCCTAGCTTGACACAACTTGGAGGTGATTTATTGGTATCCTTCTAGGTTTAGTAGTTTGAAGAAACCGTATCTATAATGGAGTGTGTACCCTTAGATTGCTTCCCTTATAGATAATTTCCGCCACTTAGATGAGGAAAGTGGCTATTCATTTTTGTAGATGCATTCATTACTTGCTTTTGTGTGCTGAAATGCTTGTATGTATCGCCATTTTGGCAACATCCACCTTGCCTTGCAAGAAGGCATCCTACCTCATGGTTGTCTTGTTGTGAGTTGAAGGGGCGGAGTGAGACCGTCTAATTGTCTCATATCGACTATATTAGTAGGTTTGTTTAAATAAAGGACCTAGTTTTAGTCACCTCTTTACTCGGGACGAGCAAAGGTTCGGTTTGGGGATGTTTGATGTGACTCATATTTGAGCACATTTAGTCCCCGAATTAACCTCGTTCCTATGCTATATAGCACATAATTGGGTCATTTACTATCTTTAGTTTCCTACTTTGCATATTCTTTGAGGTTTTGTCTCCTTGGTAGGAAAGGATTGCTAACCTTACATTTATGAGGTGGAATGGAGCTAAATTGATCGCATCCAATGACCAAGCATCAAAGAGAAGATAATACAAGAGGCCTAAGTAGATATTAAAGTGAAATGGGTAATGATGAAAGGATCCTTGCATCCCCGAAATGATCCTTGCGGATTGTTAAGGAGGAAAAAAAAGAGAAGCTGTCTGCCCAGAAATCCGAGCGGATCAGGCACGATCCGGGCGTCCCACAACACCAAGATCCGGGCGTCTTGTGCCCAAGACGAGTGGATTGCAGCACAAAGATCCAAGCGTATTCCCCTAGATCCGAGCGGATCGCAAGTCAGAGAGCCCGTACCACGGCACAGGACGGGCGGTTCGTGGCATGACTAGCACGGGAATTTGCTTATTTCCTTCGTGAGGAGCATTTCCTCAACTTGTCTTAGGGACTTAATAGTCATTTAAGCCCTTAGTAACCCCAATCTTATACCTAATCTTTAGTATAAATACCCCTTTGTACTACCTAGATTAGCATGCTCTCTTAAGCAATCTTAATCCATCCTTAATCACTTTGTAATTCTCTCAGATTAGTCTTAATATAGTTGTAATACAATTTCTCAATATTAATTACATCTTAATCTTTCCTTAATTTCTCTATTGTTCTTCATTTATTTTGGGTAATTAGAAGATTATTTGGGTTTATTTGGAGGATTGAAAACCTTCCATTAATCATCAAGTACTTCTATTATTCTTTGCTTTATTATTTGGAATCATCTTCTTAGGTATAATTCTCTCTTAACTTTGTTTAATTATTATTAATTACTTTCATTTATTCATCATGGTTTGCTTTGTTAGTATGATTGACAATCTTATTAGCATGCTAAACTTGATCATGAGTGAGTAGTTTCCTTTGCTAGGGTTAATGGGGAATTAGGGGAAACCAACATGGGGAATGATTCATGCTTAATCTAATATGTTTTCATAATTAAATTGCTTGCTTGTTGTACTTTCAACTTATGCACATGTTATGTTTGATGAAATGCGAGCCTATGAATCCTTGCATTTTTTACCCATCACCTTTCTTTTCAATGAGGCTTGTAAGCTTATACACAAACTCGAGCCTCATTAGACCATGCATATAGTTGAATAGGAAGGATTAAGTCGACTTGTAGGTGTTGTACAATCTAATCGATTCGGCTCCGGGACCCAAACCTTCTTAGGGATTGTAAGCTTATACACCAACTCAATCCCATCACAACAATAAGTGCTTGCTATAATTGAGAACATATTTCTTTGATCAACTCCCATGAATCCCCTATGAACTCATGATACCCTAGTGCCTTTAATCAATTTTTGTAACACCCCCATTTATTCAGGAGCCTTTAGCTAGACATTCCCCAATAAATAGGACTGTTACCATCTCGGTTTCCCGAGGTAGTGAATAACAAAGTACAAAAATACCAAAGTACTTCAAATTAAAACTTATCGATAACATGTTTATTACAATTTAACTAACTAAAACTTAATATAAAACTATTACAATTCACAGCGGAAATAAATAAAGTGATATAATTGTTCTATGTGATCTAGACTTCAACTATGGTCCAAGTCGAGCTCTCATCCCGATGCTCCCAAGTCAGCTAATCTTTAGTACCTATCAAATCCGCTCCCCATAAAACGGTTCACCGCAGGTGTTCACGAATACACAGTCAACCGCGAGGTTAAGTAGGAATAAATACTAACAACAAAAACATACGATGACAATCCAATTTCTTTTACACTGCACAACCCCCTGACAACGTGCTCCTCTCTTTTACTTAGCACACCTCAGCCGAGCTATACTCGTTACACTAATCATCCCACCAATCTCTGGCCGGGGCAGCCTCAACCCGAAGGTGAGTAAACACAAACTACATTACCAAAAGGTAATGTCTGCCTCAACATATAGTTGAGTAATATCCACCAGATGGCCTGTAAACCAATCTGGGGTTTGCCTCGAGTAAATACGATAAAATATCGTCTGCCAGAATAAATCTGAAATACGTCACCCGAACGCTCTTACACGACGTCTGCCAATATAAGCTGAATAATAATCTACATCACCACGAAGGGATGTCTGCCAGTATTAAACTGAATAACCAATGCAATAACAGTAACTCCATCATAAATAATCCATCCAACATATACAATATAATTCCCCCTTCCAACAATTACGATTATATCAACCAACACAATTCTCATATGATCAATTCACTTTAATATAAATCATCCAACAACATTATCGAGTAAAAGTTAAGTAGGATTTATCCCTACCTAATAAGCAATTCCAATTAAGCAGCTCAAGCAATCCAATAAATAAAGCAATCCGATCCGATTATAATTCTTCACAACCATCACCTAATCAAAATATTATAATTTAATTATTCATTCGTTATTCAATTCATTATATTAATTTATGCGATTATAATTTAGTTATATTAATTATTTTGCGTTTAAGATATTATTACATAAAAACCCGTTTCAATAAATAAATATAACAACCCATAAAGAAATACCCAAAACCCGACAATCACGTGAAACAACTAAGCATACACAACCCGTGAAAACCCCGCAAACACAACCCTATATAACCCGTCCAAAACCGTGTTCAACGCCCCACCAAAACCCGTCCTTCACGACCCCCCTAGCCACCATCGGCTCCACCCAATCCTGCCATCTCCTAGCTCACAACCCGACGCACCCCGACAACCAACAACCACCAGCCAAGGCACCACCACCAACCCGCAACCTCACGCCCTAGCTACCATGACCATGAACACCAAATACCGAAAACCCGACACTCTCATCTACACCAACCACACCACCTCTGGCCACCACCGTTGCCACCAATGCCTCACGGTGGTTCCCGGGGTGGTCCCTCCTTACCCTCGACCAAACACCGCCACCACAACAACCCCTAAAACCGCCAGTAACAACAACAATCAACTCTTCCCTGTTTTCGCGTGATTCCGACTGCCACCACACAAACCACCGCCTAAGGCCACCCACAACCACCCAGTACACTCGACTCTTACCCCTGGTACCAACCCTAACTCCGGCCAGGTATGGGTCAGACTACCTGGTGGTCAATTCCGTGAAAACCGTGTTCTAACATTGCTATAAACCCATATTCGAATTCCGTCCAACCACCGCCAAAATCACCACCTTTAACTGCCCTTGACCAGCCACAGTGGTCGACTAACCACCTAGGAGCCACCCAACCCAGGTCCAGGTCTGACGAGTCAAAGAAAAGGGTTCAAAACCCGTGTTCAATCAATTCGGTGCTCCCTTAAACCACCCTCGAAAATACCCTTTGAACAACCCTTTCCCATTGGTCAATGGTGGTCAACGATGAGTCCGGTAAATCCCTGGTGTCCCACGGTCAAGGTGATCGTCTCGGGTTGGTCAACGGTTATCTATTTAACGAGTTATATTAGTCTTAAGGCGGGTATGTTATGAGACGATTAGAAAATTACATTGTGACGATCTTCTAGCTAGTTCTTCCTTCTCTTTTCTCTTATCCGTATGTGAATTATTTGTTTTGTTTTATGATCAATAAAGTTTATTTATATAGGTAGGTTATAGGTATAAAGAAGCAATTAGGAAACTATATAATTCCCATATTATTTCTATTATAGAAATACGATTATTATTATTATTAGGAATTTATTATACTTATTATTTTATTATTAAAACCCGCTTCAAATCCCGACAAGTAATCAACCAATTTACGCAACATATATAGTCGACCCAAGCAATATAGCACATGACCCAACTCCAATCCCGTCTTTTTATTATTTTATTTATTTAATTATCGTCTTATAACAAATATTATTATTATAAATACAATTACTATTATTATTATTATTACTATTGTTATTATTATTATCGTATTACTATTACTATTATTATTATAACAAAATAATCATTCACTATTACCATATAAATTATCGTATATTATTATTACCCAATTACCATTCCGACCCATTACTCTATTATTCTATTATTTTATTATATCATTCCGTTTTATTCACAATTATTAATTATAACCGTCATAATCAATTATTCGAATTACATAAATTAGTTATATAAACTTCACTAAACTACGAGGTATTACAGTCTTACCCCCTTAAAATGAACTTCGTCCTGAAGTTCGCCAACAACTACTACCAGAACACTTATAACATCCTCATAACTAAGCACCATCCAACACAATTAAGCATTTTACGATTATCAATCACGTCAATCTTATCACAAAACATTCGTAGTATTACATTCCTTCCCCCAAAAATAAACTTCGTCCTCGAAGTTCGAGATAACAAACAACGGAAATAAATAGACCATTTATCACCAGAACATATAATATGCATTGTAACATAAAACAACTATTATTCTCAACAAAACATCAATTGATGGCATAATTATTTTCAAATAGCAAAACCACATTATATAGTATATTCGAATTAATCTTTATTTAAACTTAACTACTGTATTTAACTACTGTCGAATACATTTCCAGGATAATTAATGATCTATAACAAAATATACGCATAATTGTTTACATTTATTACTTGCACAATAATTTCTTATTAATGACATCTAACTTAACATGGATGTAATTAATGTAATTATATATATAGGCTTAGGGTAACACATTCCGCATATCACCAGACATGGTAATCTACTTCACATAATTTACAACATCAAATTATCAACGTGCAAAAGATAAGAAACAAAAACTTATACTTTTCAAGGCTAGGAAAATATGTTATAACTTCTAAAAATCATAGATAAATAATAACGTAATTACTTCTTAAGAACTTACACTTTAGAAAATACAGAGAGTTAGTAAATCATGAGAGAAAGAATCAAGTCAAAAACTCATAAGGTCAATTTATAATGCATTTTACAAACTACTTGGTCGAAACAGAAATTTTACAGCAACTTGTCAATAACTTAGGTCAACTTCTAAAAATCACTATTAATTGTCAAAACTTTAAACTGTAACGTGGCTTATCAAATTAAAAATATACACGAGTCTGTTAAACAATGGAGTTGGAATTACACCAAATCGACATGTAGGTTTTAAATGACAATTTTTACAAAAACATGGCGCGGAAACATCACTGTACAGGAATATTCTGAGCACTGTCCACTAAAATATTTATTTCTCCTAAACTGTATATTATTTGAACATGCGACCAGTGGCATATGAAAGATAACTAATAAGGCTATTACTCATAAAATTTGCGTATAATAATTTTAAACAGGCAGTAAATGGAAGCCAAAAAAATCAAGGGTAAAATTCCGGGAAATCAACCAAAATTACGTTCTTCACAATTTCACACAATTCCCTTAATACTTCACATGTTAATCATACTCACACCTTCCACATACATGCCAACATACTTCCTCATATCAACATACTTATAACAATGCTTAAAATATATCATATCACATCCCTTCACCGAAAAAGCAAAGTTACGCCCACGTAATCGCAAGCATTAATGAAACAACATTCAAACGAGGCAACAAAACTTTCAAAACAAAATAACCAATGTTCCTTTTAAACTACCCCAACTCTCAAGTATTCTCTCAAGGTTCCCGGTTCAAAACTGAGAGGGCCATGGTACGAATTAAGGGCGCCTTCTTAACCGCACTAAGAGGGGCCCCTAACAGTTCCTACTCGGGGTTCATTTTATTTAGACACATCCTAAGTTCATTATTACTCATTAGTTAGGCCTGAGGATCATTTTGCTCTGATACCACTTTGTAACACCCCCATTTATTCAGGAGCTTTTAGCTAGACATTCCCAAATAAATAGGACTGTTACCATCTCGGCTTCCTGAGGTAGTGAATAACAAAGTACAACAATACCAAAGTACTTTAAATTAAAACTTAGCGATTACATGTTTATTACAATTTAACTAACTAAAACTTAATATAAAACTATTACAATTCGCGGCGGAAATAAATAAAGTGATATAATTGTTCTATGTGATCTAGACTTCAACTATGGTCCAAGTCGAGCTCTCATCCCAATGCTCCCAAGTCAGCTAATCTTTAGTACCTGTCAAATCTGCTCCCCATAAAACGGTTCACCGCAGATGTTCACGAATACACAGTCAACCGCGAGGTTGAGTAGGAATAAATACTAACAACAAAAACATATGATGACAATCCAATTTCTTTCACACTGCACAACCCCCTGACAACGTGCTCCTCCCTTTTACTTAGCACACCTCAGCCGAGCTATACTCGTTACACTAATCATCCCGCCAATCCCTGGCCGGGGCAGCCTCAACCCGAAGGTGAGTAAACACAAACTACATTACCAAAAGGTAATGTCTGCCTCAACATATAGTTGAGTAATATCCACCAGATGGCCTGCAGACCAATCTGGGGCCTGCCTCGAGTAAATACGATAAAATATCGTCTGCCAGAATGTCTGGAGACCCAAATGTCTCAATTAGCATCTTCAAGTTCACAAAGACAAAAGGGGCAATTGCCACCTTAAGGTAATCCCCCAAGATAAGAGTCGGTGAGTGTCATCCATTTTAGGAGTGGTACAAGGTATGAAGGGCCGAAGAGACCCGTTGATGAAGATGCTGTGAATGCTAGTGACAAGGAAAGAGTTATTAAAGACTCTAAGAAAGGAGAAGAACCCACCACTATTCAAGAAGTTTGAAAGGAGAATGAAGAAAAGGCTAAGGAGAAAGAGCCTATTGTGATTCGGCTTCCATTTCCAAGTCGTCAAGCTAAGCCTAAGTTTGATGAACAACTTGAGAAGTTTATGGAGATTGTGAAGAACTTGGAAGTCTCAATTCCATTTACGGAATTGATCAATCACGTTCCGGCCTATGCGAAATAGATGAAAGATATTCTTACAAAGAAGAAATCCATCCAGAAACTTGAGACTATTGCTTTCACTAAGGTGAGTAGTGCCATCCTACAAAGAAGTTCACCTCCAAAACTAAAGGATCCGGGAAGTTTCTCTATTTCATGCACCATTGGTGTTACCACAATCAACAAAGCTCTATGTGACCTTGGGGCAAGTGTGAGTGTCATGCCATATTCGGTGTGCAAAAGGCTAGGAATGGGAGAGCTTAAGTGCACTAATATCACACTTTAAATGGTGGATCGATCAACGAAGACACCGTTAGGGGTATGGGAAGATGTGTCGGTAAGAATTGGCAAGTTCTTCATCCCGGTGGACTTTGTTATTGTTGACATGAAGGAAGACTCCAACATTCCTATAATTTTAAGAAGACCTTTCTTACACACCGTGGGAGCGGTGATTGACGTGAAACAGGGAGAGCTCACACTCGAAGTGGGAGATGAAAAGATCACTTTTAATCTTGACAAGACAATGAGAGCTCCCCGACTATATGAGCCATGTTTCATGGTTGATCATTATAGCCGAGAAAGTGATAGGAAGAAGTTGGCATCTCAATGCAAAGAACAAGTTATGGGTAAAGAATCACCACCCATATGGGAGAAGAAAATGGGTAATTTCCAAGATGCTCCATCCAAAGAGCAAGAATGTTTCAACAAGAATGAGAGCTTGAATAGCTCACCACTACTCATGACAAGAGAAGAAGAAGGCCACATTGGCCATAATGACAAGAACAAAGAGGAGTTGTTCTCATCAACTCGTAATACTATTGGGGAACAAGTAGATGAAGTATGCGGTCTTTGGGATGATGAGTTTGAAGGGTTATTCAATCCTTATATTGGTAATGCTATGACCCAAGACCGCAATGAAGAACAACATGTGCAAAGTTCTATTGAGGATCTTTATCATAACAATGAACAAGCATTCGACTACTTCTTCAAGGTGTTGAGTAACATCAACAACACCTTGGCTATGCCCCCTTGACATCTTATACGTGGATGAGACTTTGGTGGAGTCCTCCCTAAACCACCATTTGTAAATATTCTAACCCCTTAACTTGCATTTTACTTATTGTATTGCATTTTTGTCAATTTTGGGTTTGTATTTTTATGTCTTGATCAAGATATTCATTTCGAGAGAAAGTGAGGGAGGGACTTATATGTTTATTGATGTATAGTGTTTTGACATAGTGTGGGGATAGAAATTGCCTAGGCTATCCAAGCCTTCGTAGTGCCCCCACAATTAAGAACAAAGGAATGAAGAGTAAATGACACAGGTTATGAACTACCCACGGGTGGAACTGAATCCGTGAGGTATAGGGACAATCCGAGTGGCCCGATAAGAATCCGTTCATCCTGAAGAGAATCCGAGCGTCCTGGGAAGAAGACGCTCGTCATGAGAGAGTTAGAAAAGAAATATTTTGGTCTGGCTGAAGATCCGAGCGTCTCCATATAGAATCCGCTCGTCTCAGTCAAGACGCTCATCTCACAGAGGATCCGCTCGTCTTACTGCTGATAAAATTTAGGATTTCCTCCTGACAAGGAATCCGAGCGTCCTCAAGGAAATCTGCTCGGCTCCCTTCAGAAAGACGCTCGTTTCAGCACGGTCTTATTTTCTGAAACAAGCTGAAATAGAATCCGAGTGTCCCGACCCAGATCCCCTCGTCTCCCCTGTGCAATTCAAATATAACGGGATTAAAACCCCACCTTTCCCAATTCATTTTACTCATTCAAAACACAAACACATCCCCAAAACCCTCAAAACCCTCAATCCCTCCATCTACAAAAATCAATTTTCTCAACCAAATTCACCCAAATTAATTCCAAACTCCCTCAAAACTCAAACAAATCACTCTTTTATCAACAACAAGCAATTAAAACACCAAAATCCTTAACATTTGAATCGATTTTCTAGGATACAAAGCAAGGCAAAATCCTAAAACAATTTGGGTCTTATTGAAACTTGAGGAATTCAAGCAAAATTTTTGGGTGTTACTACATACAAGGAGAAGATGGCTAGGACAAAAGATGGAAACAAGGCACCTCCAAAGAAGAATCTCTAAAAATGGCAACAAGCTCTAAAAGCTTTACAAGCTTCAAAGGTTTGGTGGTTCAAAGTGCAAGTATGGAGATTCAAGAGGCTACTCCTCCTATGGTGGAAACTACTACTTCTACTCTGGTTGTTGGGCAACTAGATGATTATCCGGAGGTAATTTTCACATCCGATGCTCATAGGAAGAAATTTGTATCCCTTTCTAAGAAATCTATTTTACCCACCAAATTTATATGCCAAGAGACCTTGACCAAATTGGGTGTCTTTAAACAAACCAAGAATTTCTTCGAGTCCATGGGATTTCTTACTTTGTTTAATATGCAAGAGTTGACCTCCCTATCCCTCACCTTGGAGTTTTTAAGCTCATTGAAAGTTATGAAGGTCTCAAACAAACATTGAATTTCGCCTTGAGAATTTTGATAGGAAAATGTCTTATGACGAGTTTGGTAAAGTTTTTGGCCTTAACAATGACTCGACCTTTGTGAAGAAACCCATCACAAAATATGATCCCGCTCCCTTATGGAACGCTATTACCGGAAGAAAGTTTACGTCTTACCATGATTGTCGTGCCCTTTATGTCCATCATCCGGGCATAAGGGTGTGGCACAAGGTTGTTGGGAACACTTTGATTGCTAGGAAGGGAACAAACCACTTCACCGAGCTTGATTTTATCTATCTCGAGTCGACCTTGAATGTTGGTAGAGAGTTCACCAAGAAGTACAATATTCTTCGACTTTTGATCGAAAGATGGCTTAAGGTCGACCAAGGTAAGGAAGGCACGGCCTTTATTGTTAATGGGGGATTGGTAACTTATTTGGCAAAACACTTCAACCAGGACTTCAACAAAGATGGAACTTATAAACCGGTTAAGGGAGGCCATATCATTGATCTAGCCACCATAGTTCAAAAATTAAAATGGCTCAAGAACGACACTCTTGACGACAAATTCGAGTGGTTAACAAAAGATGCCAAGTCCTTCACTTTACCAAACAAAATTTGCGGACTAAATGTCCATAGGCGAACTACCTTCTCCCACTCTCCGAGGAAGCCGATTACATAATAAAACATCAAAGGGAGGATATTGCCGAGCCCTCCTCCTCTATTATCACTCCACCCTACCCATTCACCTACCATGAGTTTCAACCCGAAAATGTTACGGCGGGGAATGACTACTTGACTCTTTTGATGTAAGAAATGCATAAGCAAGCCCATGAGGATAGAGTCGATTCTTATAGAGCACAATATCCGCCTCTTATACATCTAGCTAGGCAAGGACTTCTTGACCCATCTTGTCCTTTGCCTAGTTGGGCGTATCGGGAAGTCTTATTTCCCAGTGCTTCTAGGGGTGCTAGCTTGGGTGAAGAGGAGGTTGTTGTTGAGAGTGGTGGAAAAGAAGGTGAAGAAAATGAAGAAGGTGAAGAAGAAGAAGAGGGTAGTGAGGAAGAAGAAGGAAGTTCAAGTGAAAGTGGTGAAGCCTCCGGGTCTATGGAGGTAGATGATGATAACGATGCTAGTGAAGAAGTTGGTGATGATGATGGAGATGATAGTGATGATGCCATGGGCGAATATTGAGGATTAGCAAGCTCTTGGGAGGATGCCACAATACGTTGTGAGTCTCCTACACCTCCTTTAGGCTTTGTTTATTTCTCTTGTTTTTCATATAATTTTTATCTTGATCATGATTTTTAAGTCCTAGCATCAATTAGAGGACTCACACCTCGGTCCCATTTAGGTGTTTCTTTTATTGTTCCCACATTCAAAATCTAAAATGACAATTGTAGTTTCATGCATAGCATCCTTATGCATGAACTCCCCCAATTTTTGACATTAGCAATAATGTCTATTTTGGTTTGGGGAAGTTTATGCATATGCATTGGGAGCTAATCTAAATTTTGCTCTCCAACCAAAACAAAAACTCATGCATCATATAGTATAGTTTAGTTGCATCACTTGTTTATATGTCATACAGTTTGCATTTAGTTTAGAAATCATGCATTTCACATAAATTGCATAATTTTCTATCGTATTGGCCATTGAAGACAATGCCCATACTAGTGTGGGGATGGGAAATTCTAACTTGACTTTTTAAACAAAATTGATAAAAATTGAAAAATTTTGAAAAATACAAAAACATGTCTTTTTATTTCATAAATCATAAAAACCATAAAAATTTCAAAAATTTCAAAAACCCAAAAACATGTTCTTTTCCTTTATAGTATAGTCTTGTATATATTGTGTTTGTTCATCCTTTTTCACATTGATCGATTACGCCACATCTGAGACATGAGGATATAGAAGACCGCATGGTATGATCTTTCCAATCTCCTTTTTCCTCTTTATGTTAATGACTCTGTGGCTTTATTTTGATCGATATGGTATAAACAATGTGAATTTAGGATTGCCTTTAGATTATTTGGCATACTAGTTGGTAGAATCATATGCATTATTAGGATGCATAAATGTTAGTTGCATCATCGCATATAGTTGCACTTAGAAAAGATTTTGTGAAACCATCTATTTGGGAAGCTCGATAAGTGTATATAAGGCCCTTGTAGATACTTTTTCTTCTTAAGACTTTTCTTGTTAGAATACTTGTAAAACACCCTAGGATGTGTCATGCTAGTATCCTTTGACCCATGGATTAAGGCCTAGTCAAGAGTACCTTGTGGTGTGATAACTCGTTGGCTACCGTTTATTCTAAGGTGACCCTTGAAACCATGCAACCATCATCCATGTTCTACCACATTTTGTCATCAAAAAAAAGGAATGGGCACAAAAATTGTTCAAAATGTGAGTTCAAGAATTGAAATAAAAAGTCAAAAAGTTTGCAATTACATCAAAAGAAAAGAGGAGTAACAAAAATGAAAACTCCTATGCTTCAAAAATAAGCACCCTCGCTACAAATGGGGTGACTTTGAAAATGTTCAAAAGAAATGAAAGAAAAAGTTAAAAAATTGTCAAGTGTTGAAAATGCCAAACATCAAAAGAAATGGCAAAGATATGTTCTCAAAATGTCAAATGCCACAAATGGGGGGGGGGGGGGGGACAACAACAAAGCAAACTCCCATATGAAACTCAAGTTCTATTGATCCCTTTTCCATCGTATCCACTTTTGTGCACGGTAGAGAGGGAACGACCCTTCTTCTTGTCTAGGCAATAAAAGGGGAATTCCGCGATCCTCCAGTGTTTCTTACACCATAGGGAGTCTACTCTTGATGAAAGAATTTAACAATTGAGAACAAAGGTACCCTAGCTTGACACAACTTGGAGGTGATTTATCGTTATCCTTCTAGGCTTAGTAGTTTGAAGAAACCGTATCTATGATGGAATGTGTACCCTTAGATTGCTTGCCTTGTAGATAATTTCTGCCACTTAGATGAGGAAAGTGGCTATTCATTTTTGTAGATGCATCCATTACTTGTTTTGTGTGCTTTAATGCTTGGATATGTCACCATTTTGGCAAGCCCCACCTTACCTTACAAGAAGGCATCCTACCTCATGGTTGTCTTGTTGTGAGTTGAAGGGGCGGAGTGAGACCCGCTAATTGTCTCACATCGGCTATATTAGTAAGTTAGTTTGAATAAGGGTTCTAGTTTTTGTCACCTCTTTACTCGGGACGAGCAAAGGTTCGGTTTGGGGATATTTGATGTGACTCATATTTGAGCATATTTATTCCCCGAATTAGCCTCGTTCCTATGCTTTTTAGTGGATAATTGGGTCATTTACTATCTTTAGTTTCCCATTTTGCACATTCTTTGAGGTTTCGTTTCCTTGGTAGGAGAGGAGTGCAAACCTTGCATTTTCATGGCAAAATGGAGCTAAATTGATCGAATTCAATGACCAAGCATCGAACGGAAGACGATATTAGAAGGCCTATGTAGATAATAAAGTAGATTGGGCAATGATGAAAGGATCCTTGCATCCTCAACAAAATCCCCGAGGATTGTTGAGGAAAGAAGAAAAGAGAAGTGCCTGACCCAGGATCCGAGCGGCTCCTTGCCAATCCGAGCGTCTCCCTGCCCACCAATCCGAGCGTCCCGATGCCAAGACGCTCGTCTTGAAGCCAACCAATCCGAGCGTCTCTCCCGTGATCCGCTCGGATTCCCTTACAGGCTCCACCGTGCCTGCTGCCTAGACGCTCGGGACGAGCATACTTTCTGGGGACTAGCAAGACGGAGATGCGCATCTCCTTGGAGAGGAGCATTTCCTCAACTTTTCTTAAAGGTCTTAATAGTGATTTAAGCCCTTAGTAACCCGAATTTATGTACATAATCTTTAGTATAAATACCTCTTTGTACTACCTAGATTAGCATGCTCTCTTAATCAAGTTGTAATCTCATGTTAATCTTATCCTAGCCAAGTCTTAATACTCTCTTAATCTTGTAATCAACTCTTAATTTAGCATTAATACAAATCCCATTTCTTAATCTTTCCTTAATTTTTCTATTGTTCATCATTTATTTTGGGTAATTAGAAGATTATTTGGGTTTATTTGGAGGATTGACAACCTTCCATCAATCATCAAGTACTTCTATTATTCTTTGCTATATTATTTGGAATCATCTTTATAGATATAATTCTCTCTAAATCCCTTTTTAATTATTGTTAATCATCTTCATTTGTTCATCATGTTTTGCCTTGCTAGTATGATTGACAACCTTGTTAGCATGTTAAACTTGATAATGAGTGAATAGTTTCCTTAACTAGGGTTAATGGGGAATTAGGGGAAACCAACATGGGGATTGATTCATGCTTAATCTAATATGTTTTCATAATTAATTTGTTTGCTTGTTGTGATTTCAACTTACGCACATGTTATGTTTGATGAAATGGGAGCCTATGAATCCTTGCATTTTTTACCCATCACTTACCTTTTCAACGAGACTTTTAAGACATAAACCAACTCGAGTCTCATTAGACCATGCATATAGTTGGATAAGGAGGATTAAGTCGACTTGTAGGTGTTGTACAATCTAATCGATTCGGCTCCGGGACCCAAACCTTTTTAGGGATTGTAAGATATACTCTAACTCGATCCCATCATAACAATAAGTGCTTGCATCTAGTAGAGAACATGTTTGTATGATCAAATCCCATGAATCCCCTATGAACCCATGACACCCTAGTGCTTTTAATCAATTGTTTACATCTCATTTTAATTATCTTGCTTGTTTTCATTGCTTTGCTTTTATATAGTTGATTAGTTTAGTTGATCTCCTACCTCAACCCAAATTGTGAGACCTTTAGACACAACCATTTGCAATCGAAAATCCTACATCAATACCCGTCCCTTGGGATCCGACCTTTACTTACCTCTTTACTAAGAGTAGAGTAGTTTGTGAAGTTATAAATATTGTTTTGGTAAAGGTAACTTTTGACGACGAGTAACAAAACATACCCGACCAACCATGTTTAGCCTAGTTCTCATTGCAATTGATCGAGCATGATATCCTAGCACAGTAACTGGGGGCTCAATCAACCGCAGCTGTTCCATCAGCCAAACCTGCAAAAAGAGGACGGGAATTAATGCCCATATGCCGACAAAAAAAAAACTAAAAAAAAGACAAAATGGTCGAAAAGAAAAAAAAGAAGAAAAATAGGTTCTTACCTGCCGGATGAAGGGACTTCCCAAATAAGGAAGCTTACGGTTGGCCTTTCTATTATCCAAACCAAGAATGGTCTCCTCTAAGCAAAGGCATGCTGGGCTCTTGCGCAGCTTCATTTGTTCCACTAGGTTCAGAAAACGAGGATCCCCTCTCATCTCCTTATCAACGTGTCCTTGAAGGACATAGCAATGCAGTAGGCAAAATCCGAAGGCCCTGCGCCTCGCGACATAAGAAATAGTATGGTCCTCCCTATTTATAAATCGATCAACAAAGTCAAACATGCGGACACCTTTTGAGGTCACAAGATGGTCTACCTCAGCCTTAGTCAATCCAAGCAAGTCCCTAAATTTACTTGTATTTCCTTGAGAGCTAGGGGGTATAGCTGGTACATTTTCTGGGTCCCATCCTCCAACAGTAGCTATTTCTTCAGGGAAAGGACAAATTTCGCCTCCAGGAAAGGAGAATATGTGAAAATTCGGGTCCCAATATTCAAGACAAGCATCCAAGAAAGGCTTCACCACCTTCACTAATTTGAGACTCAAGATCGATCCTAAATTAAAAGCACCCATATCGTGTTTCTCAATGTTTGTAAACTCATTCGTCCATTCCTTTAGACGGTTTTCAAAGGCATCCATAATTTTTGAAATTTTTCGGGAGGATATGTGAGTTTTTATATAATAGACGAAAGAAAGAAGAAGGAATTGTGTGAATAAAAGCTCATCCGAGGTCTCTATTTATACTATTCGTTGTTTCCTAAATTTTGTCGAGGACTAATAAACTGGAGAAATGACGCAGCATCTGCTGCGCCTCTTCGAAGAGTCGCAGCTCTTGCTGCGCCTCTTCCCTAGGTCCTTTTAGTTATGATTTCATATCCCTATAAGATATTAATTTGGTAATTTCGTCAAAATTACCCAGTTTTATGTTTCCTAATTCTTTTCGGGTTCGCTTTTCGAGACAAAGTCGATATTTTCGCCAAACGCGCACACTTAATAATTTTTTATTTCTTTTCTTTTTTAGGGGAATCATTTCACTCTTTTTTTCAATACATTTCACACTTAGACATTTCTTTTTTAATTTTTTTTAGGGGGTAGCCCTTCCGGTCATTTTGCTCATTTCTGGGCATTTTTGCGCATTTATAGGCATTTTCGTCATTTTTTGGACATTTTTGTCATTTGGACATTTATGTCATTTTTGCATATTTTCGGGCACTTTTTTTTGGACATTTTGTCATTTTTGCTCATTTTCGGGCATCTTTTTTTATTTTTTACATTTTGCGCCAATTTAGGCCACATATATGCTATGTGTTTTACGTGTAAATTTCGGCAGCATGACGGCACAAACCGTCACCTACCAAACCTGTTCTTGTAAAGCTAACCTATAGGAACAGCAAACACCCAGCAGCAAAGGCACTCAGGCCATTATATACACAACCAAAAGACGGTATATACATCAAACTAGGGGCTCTCGCCCGAAACAAGGTCCAAAAAGTCCAAAATGTACAAGATATATACAAGACAACAACAAAAAAGAAGGGCGGCTAGTCCTGGTCGCCACTCAACTCAGCTACGGTCGCCTCGAGAACGGCGATCTTGGCATCCCTGACCTCAAGCTCCCTCAATAGATGAGCCGTCTCCTCTCGGGACTGCGCCAGCTCGTGCTCCAAGTCACGCTCTCTCTGCATACAAATGAAGAAATGCCACATTTCAATCATTTCAATAAAATGCAAGAAATTGCAACGAAATTTGAAATGACATAAAATAAGAAAGGGAATGAGAGGTTCATACCTATCGTCCTCGGCCACCTATGAGTGCCTCGATGGTCGTAGCCCGCAGTCGATTGGCCATCCTCCACAGCGCCAGGTACCGAGACGGTGCCACCTGCATTCAAATACAGAGAAGGTTCAAAAAAGCAAAATCATTCTTATGCAATAAAACAATAAAGACAGCCGAAGCTGGGGGCATACCCTCCTCACCAGGTGCTGCCACTCCTCTAAGCCAGCATCCGTCACCTCCTCGCTGAAGTCGCGGATCTTCGAGATCGTCTTTATGCCCGACGCGTCAGTGTACTCGAGTATCTCTGGTAAGTTAAGGGCTCGACGCGTGCCACCTTGATCTCCTATAAGGTTCAAATGGCTCTTTATTTGACGAACGTTCGTCATTTGTCAAATCAATTAAAAAAATAAAATGGTAAAATGCTTATCACGATCGGCCAGTACGCCAACCTCCGGTGAACGAACACGGAGTACTCCTCGCCAGGAAGAAGGAGGGTGTCACAACTCGCGTAAGCCAAGTCAGCCTCTCTCTCAGCGTTAGAAGGATTCCTAAACATCGTCCGTGGAGGATCGATGGGAACCGTGAAGGTGTCACGAGAGTACTGCCGAGTCAAACGCTCGCCCAAGTACCACACGGGTTCCATGGGCGTCCTCAGCAACAACCGACTCGAGCTCCTAGGACAAAGGACCTCGGCCACGAAAGTTGGAGGCTCAGGGTAGTCCTCCAAAGGTCTAGGCACCCACTAAAATCAGCAAACGAGGGGTCATTCCTATGATCGGCTCTAAGCGGGAGGGGGTCATTCCTATGATCACTTCTAAATAAAAGATAGAAAAGGAAAACTAACCAGATAAGGATCAAAAGCACTTACGTTGTCCAACTTAAGGGCATTCACGCCGCTCCGACAAACGTTATAAGAAAAGCGATGGCTCGTCCTACGACACACCACCCTGTCCCTCACGACAGGGTACGCCCTCGGCTCAGGCTCTGTCCTCTTGGGCACGAAGCTACGAAAGTAGGAGTACACCCACGCCTGCAGGCAGAATAATAATTTATTTTCTACGATAATGATCTTTCATAATTCAATAGAAATAAAGAAACGAAGGAATAATGATCTTTCATAATTCAAAGTAAAGGTTCACACCTCCAACAAGTGTCCAGGACCGACAGTGGCGGGAAAAGTCCCCTTCTCCATCAACTCCGGACGAACCATGGCCCTCATGTAATGAGTGAGGACCGCAAAGCTAGGAGTAACCCAGTCCCAACGACCTAGGCCACTCAAGTCAGCAAGGAAGGGAAGGAGCTTCGTCGACAGCCTATCCCCTTTGTCTCCGAGGTAAATCAAAGACAAGAACAACCACAGCCACAGACGAGCCCTATGCTCAGCAGTACAAGGAGGAGGAGGCACCTTCCTCCCATCCATCGTCACCGACACCGGGGTCCTACCCGCGAAGTAGTCCCTGACGTAAGAACTCGGCACCAACCCGGGAACGCTGGCAGCCCCCGCCGCCAGGTTCTAGCCGATCAGCCTCCTCGCCTCGGCCGAGTCTACTTTCATGGCCGTCAACGGACACACCAAAGTCTCCTCTCTATACGGCAGACTCGAGATCATGCCGTAATCCTCCAAAGTGACCCCGACCTCTCCAAAAGGCATATGGAAAGTCGAGGTCATGTCCCAATACTGATCAAGGAAAGCTCGAATCAGGCTAAGGTTAGCCCGAATTTTCCTTTCCCTAATCACCCTCCAAGCTCCCACCAAAGTCCCGAAGGCTCCCAACTCGATTATGGCCTTCTCCTCCTCCGACAGTCTCTCGAAGGCATCCATCATCGTCGTGTAACCGGAAAAGGACCTCATGTTCCAGGCCTCCTGTATCATTTCAAAGAAAAAGCTATCTTTAGCATGAGACAAATAAGAAATGAAACGGTAAACAAAAAGGAAAGGTAATAGGAAATGACAAATTCAAACTTATCAATCTCCTCGCCATCCTGTAATACAGGTGGCTCTCTGCCGCCCAAATGAGATGTCTACCATCCTATTTCTCGGCCCACTCGGGTGCACCCACAAGCTGGCGACCACCTCGTCCCACGTTGGCCCTCCTCGGGACCTCTTCAACCTCCTCCTCCTACCTCTCTCCATCCACAAGAGCACTAGAAGGGTTGAAGTCCACATCCATAGGGGCCCTCCCCGACGTAGAAGGCACGTCACCTGCAAAATCAAGATAGAACAAGGCTATGTCAAGCCACGACGAGCCTCTTTGAGGTCGTTTCAAGCATTTTCAAGCCCTAAAAGTGGCTTTTCCCGCCATCTTTGGCCATTTCATTCAAACCCCGACCACAATGTGGAAGATTGGGGTAAGTCAAGTCTAAGTTCAAGCCTAGTTACGGGTTTGAGTCGAAATTTCGGCAGCATTTCGCTATAATGGCGATTATGCCCTAAAAAGTGTCCTGAAAGAATTGTCACAAATAAAAAATTCGACATGTTAGCAAGTCACAAGAGTTCCAAAATACCAAATTTCATCAAAAACGGACAATCCTATGGTCATTTTCAAAGCAATTTTCAAAACAACTGAGAAACCGTCTCATTTTTCGCCAAATGCTCAATACTTGACGAAAATTCAAAAACAATACATGGTTATGTTCCTAACATTGCCAATTATCCATTTCTAATGTCAATTTTATCAAGCAAATCCATTTGAGGCAAAAGCCCCAAATTTTCGACATTAAAAATTTCCGATATTAAAGGGGAAAGAACACTAATTTTTCGGCCCTAATTCAAGCAAAAACGAGAATTTAAAGCAAGAATGAGATACATACCTCGATTAGTCATGATTTATGGCACGAATTGATCAAATTTTAACGAATTTTGGTTGGAATTTGAGAGAGTTTAAGAAGAATTTGTGTTTTGTATAAATGAATAGAACACGGGTTTAGTCGTGTTTTTACTTAGACGGGGACAAGCCCGAGAAAAGTCGCAGCACTAGCTGCGCCTCTTCTAAATGCCGCAGCTCTTGCTGCGCCTGTTCCCCAGCGACATCTCAGCTAAAATTTGAAAATCCGTTATAAGTTTGTTATTTGTGGGCCCAAGTTTTGTGCGCCTCTTCTCCAACATCCTATATATTAAATTTGGTTCTTTTGGGTGTTCTTTTCGTCCAGACCCGTATTCTTTCTAAACGGATTGCCAAGCCATCACGTCATTTTATTTCCCAGCAAGGACTCTTTTGAACCCAGTTCACGGGCACATCAATTATTATCAGAATTACGCTTGCAACAACCGAGCGGATTTCCCGCGGTGCTTAGGACGCGCCACTATCAGTCAAGCCTCTTCATTTTCCTCAACAGTGTTTAAGACACACCTTTATCAATACATTTATATTCTCGAGAAGCGAAGTTTGTTTGAAAGCAGATGCAAGCAGATCTCCCATGAATGACTCAATCCAGACAAATTCATCCATATTCTCCCCAGCAATATTTTGCAGTGTTGCTCATGATGATCAAGATGTTCCTAGTCGTCGACATAGGATTCTCCAGCGATATTTTGCAGTGTTGTTGTTGACAGTCAAGACATTATCTAATTCCCAAGCGAGATGTCGTTGCCATTCACAGTCCACGAATTTCTCAGAAGAAGAGTTCGCTTGAAGATCGGCGTAAGAAGATACTCCAGCAGTTCTCTCGACATCTTGCTAACCTTTTAAAATTCTGTAGATAATCTTTTATCTTTCATATAATTCTTCAGACGACCTTTCAGGTAATCCTTAAGCCTTCATACACCCAAGTCATCTTCAGACCAAAGTTTCGCCGATACGCCTTCAGTCCCGTTTCACGCAGGAGATTCTCAGGTATGATTTCTCCTTATGGCTGGCAAGCTTCCATATATAGTCTAATGAACTTTAAACGACCCTCCCCAAATGTCGACAGACTCTAAAATGTTCCCGACGACAGGTCCTTGGCTCAGAGCCCTTGAGCCGCCTCGCGTCGCCATAGTCGTTAGGTTATAATCTTCGATTGACCTGGTGGCTATACTTTGACTTTTGCCTTGTCCAAGTTTCAGTCAAAGTGGGGGCTCTGTGGATACCTCATTTCTACACTTTCCGCCAAGCACCCAGTGATGATTGGGCCGCATGTATGGTACGCGGAACGATTTATGACAGTCCATAAGTTTATCATCAAGGGATAGCTCAAACACTTGTGTCTACCCCTTGGTCGTCATCTACATGCCGATACGGTCGTTTTGACAGTAATTAGAGTTCATTTGGAGTTCGGGTCAAAAATCGCTTCATTTTCTAAGAAACCGTTTAAAATGCCGAGTCGGAATGTTCTAGAATATTCCAGATATTTAATCCATAATTAAATTTTATATCTTTTGTCAAAATATATCCCATATATCATATTTTATGGAATAAGGAAGTAGAGATCTAACGCAATCCCATAACAGAAACTCGAAAATCTTTCTTCCGCAGAAAGAAACCTCTAGAGAAATGACGCAGCAGGTGTTGCGCCTCTTGGAAGGACCGCATCAGCTACTGCGCTTCTTCTCCAGCCCGTTTTTGCTGTTTACGGAATATTTCCGTGATTTCTATCCAAAGTTTGTGTCATTTCAAAGCTCTTCACATTTTTCACGCGAGTGTCCGCCCTTCTCTTCTCCCTTTGCATTCCAAACCTGGCTCTAAGCGTTTGACGCCTACGTGCTTGATCAATCGACCACGTAAACTCAGATCATTCTGAGTATCAGTCAGGTTGCATGACCGACCAATTTGACCACTACACATCAATCAATTAATCTAAATCCTCCAACGAGGGCACTTTCTACATACATTCGAGTCGAACGATCACTAACGTTAACTTAGTCAATCTTGTTTCGTTAAACTTGTAAGTCTGAGAGTGCAAATCCCATCTTTTTTATTATATTTTATTTTTTTTGTACTCATTAATGTAAGGTTTACGTCAAAAGTATATTTAAAACCGACTTATAAAAACCCTTTTATAAAACTGGTTTTACGTAACAGTGGAAACCAGACGTCGAGAAGAAATGCAGCAGCAGCTGCGCCTCTTCAAAGAGTTGCAGCATCTGCTGCGCCTTTTCCAGAGGCTGCCGCTGCTCCTGCTCTTCTTCTTCTTCTTCCTCGGGTTTTCTGTGGTTTCGTTCCTTTTGTCTTATTTTCTTATTTTCTTTCTTTCTCCGGTACATAAACCATGTTTTAATAATTCCTTTTCAATAATAACGTTTTATTTCGACTTAAATCCCTTATAATTATATATTTGCGGGTTTTCGTCATTGAATCTAATCAGGATTTTAGAAACTTGATTTGTTCATACCAAGTTTCTCAGATTCGTCTTTGGTACATATTTCCTTGTTTGATATCATTTTATGAAGTTTTATTCATCGATTTTCAAGTTCATATCAAGTTTCTCGGATTCGGCTTTTATCGTTTTTATGACGGTTCCAGATGTAATTAACCTGCTAAATCACTTCCACTTGAGTCTAAATATCAAAAATTAATCGTAAATATGCTACCGAACATTAACAGATAGCGGTTCTAACTTCACAGCCAGAGCTCAACTCAAGAACAGACGCAGGAATAGCTGCGCCTCTTCCAAGGGACGCAGCAGATGTTGCGCCTGTTCTGAGATGATTTCTGTCCCTGAACTTCTTTTCTCCCTTTGACGTAGTCTTTAATTACATGTTTAATTAACTAATAATTGTAATATCACCCTTAATCTGACCTATTTTATTACTTTAATTTTCAACCCTTTAATTTTCTTCTTTTTTTTCATCTCCAAAATTCCGTCTTAAGTGTACTTTTGACGTAAATCAATTAAACCTTTGTAATTCAATTGTAATTTCAATTATCATTATTTATTTATCGTTTTTTATCGTATGTATGATTTATTCACTTGTATTTACCAGTAATCAATTCTAACTCTCGACTCGACATTAACAGTTGCTAAATTATTTGTTCACCGACATAGTTTAATTCACATGCTAGGATTAATCTGTAGATGTTGCATTGCATGCATATAATTGACAAAATATCAAATATGAACGATTTCTCTAATCATTAGTAGAGGCCTCTATCGAGGTGGGCGGGATTAGTTGTTCAGTAAACGGACTTCTTAATACGTACCCTCACCCCTTACTCCAGATCTCTACAAACATCCGTGTTCATTGACATCCACGAGAGTCATTCTAGACATAGAATGCTAAGGGTCACCAGGTCTTAGTGTTCATGTCACTACTTTGTGTCTTGACATGACACGAGGTATTCGAACGGTTCCAATTTTCCATAAAAATTGGTGGCGACTCCACAAATGCAGGCTTATTCAACCTTTCACCGGTTTCAATGCCTCACAAATCGGTTACGGCCCATGACATGCTTTGGCTATCTAAGGTTCCGTGGGAGAAGTGCCGCCGCCTTAAAGATCATAACGTGCGGGTGCGCGCGGCGCGTGTGCGTGCGGCGCGGGTGGCCCATGTCCACACATGGCTGCCTATATAAGGCCATGAGTTCTCATAATAAAAATCATCCAGAAATTTTCAAAAACTTGTGTTTACAATTTTTTTTTTTGCTTAGAAAACAAAACTGGTTCGTTTGAGACGAGTTCTTAATCGAATTCTCGGGTTATTGATAAATAGGTCTTGATCTTAGCCTCTTTTGTTGAGTAATAGGTCTTATTCAACAAAGTTTTATCCCAAACATTCAAGGGCTGCATGTACCTAGTACGAACAGTCCACTTATCCAATCAAATAGTTCGAGTTTCACTATTCAGTTTATATCATTTGAGGATTGCGTGTACCTTGTACGAACAGTCTGCTTATCTGTTCAATTGTTTGTGATTCCGCTGCCTAAATCGTATCATAGATAGTTATTTTTGGCATGACTCGGTCGAGCAGGACTGGTATTCGACCGAGTAAGGGATACTCGGCCGAGTAACCAACCACGCAACCAAGTGTTCGTTTGTGTGTACGAAGCAGTAGCTACTGGGTGAGATCGGCCGAGTAAGAGGGATACTCGACCGAGTGAGGCATACTCGGTCGAGTAACAAGTATACTCGATCGGGTGTGTTTTATGTGATTTTGAGGTTGGCTACTAGAGTGGCATACTCGGTCGAGTAGTACCATTACTCGACCGAGTAGTCCTTACTCGACCGAGTGTTTCACATTACTCAGCCGAGGAATTCTTTGGCGGAGGGTTTTGTTTATTTTGAGCCGTAGGCTATGTGCTTACGTTTTCTTAGTTATATCATCTCAAAATGCTGCCAAAGAGGTCAGCTGCATACACCCAACCTTCTGAGATGTATATGGATGAGATTGCCCGTATGATTAAGAATCAAGATGCGCTCATGGAGGCACTCAAGAAAATGGTTAAGGGAGGTGAGAAATCGGTGGATGTATCCCAACTAAGCACCATTATTTCTCGCTTCCACCCCTCTACTTATGAGGCACTGGTGAGCCAAAGCTGCTCGATAACTTGCACCGCGAGATGGAGAGTCTTCTAGAGGTTGTAAAGTGTCTGGCGGAGATGGCGGTAGTACAAATTGCATTCTACCTAAGGGGTGAAGCTGGGGTCTGGTGGTAAAATGTGAAAGAGGATGCCAGAGCATACTACAAGGACCATGGATACGATTATATACCATGGGTAGGCTTCAAAAGCGCTATGAGGGAACATTTTATGCTGGAGCACATTTATCACAAGATGAGAGCCAAGTTTGATTCTTTCACCATGGCTGATGATATAACTGTCACTGAGTACTATCACTGGTACCTATAGTTGTCACGCTACACAAAGGATATGCAGTTGGGTCAACGGCGTTTAGCTCTTCGTTTTGAAAAGGGGTTGGCACCAAAGATCATGGATAGACTACTAGCTGGGGTACTTACTGATCTAAAAGAGGTATATGCACGAGCTAGGCATGCTGAGAGGTTAGCGGGCTTGGCCAAGGAGGCTAAGGAAAGGAATGCTAAAAAGAGAAAGGTGGAGAATGAGAGTGGCAACCAGTCGGGCCATAAGAGGAGCAATCACGGTCAGTCTAGGGCTTTTTCTGGAGGGTCTGTGTATACAAGGGGATCTCGAGCTTCGGGAAGGGGCGGCGGTCAGAGACTAGTGACAACTCTAACCTTACATGCTTCAACTGCGGTGGAGTGGATCACATGAGGCATGAGTGCACCAGTGCTAGAGGAGGAGGAGGCTTTCCGGGGACTTATCAGGGAAACTTTTCTCAAACTACGAGCCAAAGATTTACTAGGAACAGGCCATCATGGTTATGGGGAAATCGTGGACGAAAGAACAAAAACAATGGCTGCTTTAACCGCAACAATAGAGGGTCCTATCAGCGTCCAAACAACAGTGTGACTCAGAACTCGGCAGCTAAGCCGACTACTTCGCGTACCACGGTCCAAGGTGGAGGTCAGAAAAGCAGTGGGAAGCTCTTTATAATGGGCAAGCAGGAGGCAGAGAACAATTCGCATGTGGTTGCCGGTACCTTTCTTACTCATAATACACCATCTTTCATTCTGTTTAATTCGGGGGGAACCCACTCTTTTGTGTTTAGGAGTTATGCCTTAACGATGGGCTTGGGAGAGTATGAACTTGTAAAAGATAGTGTGTTTATACCTTCTGGGGATTCGGTGTCTTGTTCTAATTTATATAGAGATGTGTCAATGTTGGTGGGGGAGGTAGACTTATCAGTCAACTTGTTAGAGTTTCCTATGGATGCATTTGAGGTCATCGTCGGGATGGACTGGTTGGGCAAGTATGATGCTAAGATAGATTGCAGACAAAAGAGAGTGTCTTTAAAGGGTCCTAAGGGAGTCAAGGTATCATATAGGGGGTTTGTGGTGAGACCAGAGTGTATGTTTTGTTGGGAAATGTGTCCTCAACAATGGTGCGATCACATGATTTAAATATCATTATTAAATCTCATTTTAAGAATACATGTGGGATGTAATATTTTACAGTCAACTAGTCCACACATATCGGTAATGATTGGCTGACTAGAGTTTGACATTACCGTCGTGCGACAGTGGTGATCAATTGATCCCCTTAGGTCATACCTATAGGGAAATACTCTTAATTGATTATTTAATTAATCGTATACCGATACGAGTTAATTAAATTGCTTAAAATTGACGGATAATTTTGTGAGTATAATTTACGTATCTTATTGTAAATATGATTAAATAAGACACGGTCTAAGTAATCGAATTGTTTTATTACTTAGATGAAATTATTGTTTACAGAAACAATTGAAACGAAATGAATAAATTATTATAAATACAGAATGTTGTAGTTTATAATTTGGAAACTTTTGGTACAAGTAATTACGAATTACTAGTCGATTTTGTAAATGACATATTTTATGAGTATGTTGATTTTTAATAAGTTAAAAATACATTACAATGTGACATGTCATGTAACATGTTACATGTGACAAATTGACAAATGACAAAATAAAATGGCGCATCCATTTTATGTTGTATATGCCGAAATAATGGAGGGAGTATATGATATACATTGTGTTTTTATCTTGAGTGGAAAACACAATAATTATACCTAAAGGAGTAGCCATGCACACCTATGCTTTTGAGAAGAGCAAAAATAAAAGGTATTGGGCTACCTACCCAAGGCCCTCTCTCTCTTCTCTTTTTCGGCCCTATCAAAAGAAAGAGAGCAATTTTTCCTCTCTAAATTATTCATTCATTTTTTGTGATACACAATACAATTTTCTAGTGTAAGAAAATGGATAATCTCTACAATATATTATTTTTCTAGAGAAATAAACTCACAAAAATTACTCCTCTCTTGACCGAAATATTCAAGAGTAAAATTACAATTTATATTGTGTCAATTTATAGCAAAACTAATATTATTACTATATCTAAATAATATTAGTTATTATGAGTATTCCTTGGGTATATGCTTTTGGGAGGGATTCTACATTTGAATCCTTGTTCTTCCATTTGGAGAGCTCAAGAACAAGTGAGTAGGAGAACTCACTTGTGCCCATACATCCGAAAATCACAATGTAAGATGATGGTTTCTTCTTTATATTGTTTATTAGTTTGCATGCATAAGATCACTTATTAATTTTATGACAAATTAAATTAAAACATATATGAATATTTTAGTATATAGATCTACATTTCCTTCAATCGGTATCAAGAGCCACGGTTGTTTGCATGCATATCGGTTAAAAGTTTTTCCGAGTTATAAAGAGTAACATATAAAACTTGTAAATTTTGTGTTATTATGATATATCACGAAATTAATCCATGCATGTTAATATTTCTGGTCCTAAAATGTTTTAGGATATTTTGGTTAATTTTACGGATTTTTATTGTTCATATTTTACAATAATGGCATTTAAATATGATTTTATGAGTAAAAATGTCATTTTTGGTCTAAAATTAGCTATACTTCGAATTTTCAGTTGATTTTTGGATATGTTGTCATATATATTATTTTGAGATAACCTGTAAATTTTCATAAATTTTTGGACTTGTTATGCTCGAAAAATGAATTTTTCATTATTAAATTCGGATTTAGGTGAAAAATAGGTTAATATGAGTTAAATTTCGAATCTGGTCATAGAAAATTAATATGTTGTCACATGCAATTTTACAAGATGTGTGTAAAATAATTGGCTATAAAGAAGTCTTTTTGCATGATTTATGGATTTTTGAAGAAAAATAGCATAAATAGTGACATTATTAGTGGAAAATTAATAAAACATAATCTATGACTTAGGAAAAACGTCTAATGTTGCAATTTATTATCTTTTTCAGATCTAAAATTGAAAAGTTAATGAAAATAATTTTTCCATGTTTTTATGATTATTTTATTAAAAACCGATAAACCGCAACATTGTTTTTCCGGAAAAATTTCGAAATTTTTAACCTAAGTTTTTGAACATTATGAGTGTCATGGAAATTTTCCAGAATGTTCATGAGTTTAAATTTTGAATTTTGAATTTATTTGAAATTTTGTGATTTATTTGAAGTTTATAGCTTATTTTTGTAATTTTTGGTCCATTTATGAACAATTTTATAAAATATGGGTTAATTATGGTCAAATTATTAGTGAAGACTAAATTTTGAGTCCTAAGAGGTTAGGGTAATTAAATTATGCATAAATATGAGTTTATGTATTTTTGTGATTATAAAATGTTGAAATCACGCAAATCCGTAAAAACCGAGTAATATACGATATTGGCTAATTAAAGGCAATTTAGCATAAAATTGGGCATGTTCATACATATTTTAATGCTGCATTTTCTTTATGATTGTCATAATTTTAATTTATGTAATTTTACTTAGTATGGCCTTAGATTTTAATTGGTATTTCCCGAAATGTATGGGAATATCGATTCGGTTGTAATTTTTATTGTGATCTCGTATCACCGTTATGTAATTTAATAGATTTATTTTATTTTAGTTACAAATGTATAATAGGAAATTATGTAATTCATTATGTAATTTTATTCATTCCGGAGTTCCCTAAGACGGATTTTTTCAAGAATGACGATACATAAAGACGGTGTTACCTCGAGATGCGTGCCACAACCGAAGTTCAAGGGACCAATGGAGTTGGTTTCCGAATATGTAATAGTTAAATAGTTTTTCTATTTTAGGAAAGGCCATACTAGGATTTATTTATCTTTATGCTTGCATTTTATTTTATGTAACATGCATCGCTAAATCGCCATAACTAAAACATGCATTATCATTTTATCAAGTTTATCGACCGTGTCAATTATAATTATCGTAGTTCACCGCTTTAGTTCACTTAAAACGTGATAGATAATAAATTGACATGACCTCTCGCTAAAACAATTAATTGAGACATAGCCTTACCAAATAGTAGAAACCATGAAAACCTATTTCGCGAGGGAGTGCGCTCGGCCCCACCGGGGTACAAACCTTGTTACGTAGGGGAAGTGGGTGATAAATGTCTATCCACCGAATTCATGTTGATGAGGGATGTATCGGCCACACCGTGCCCAAGTTAACGTGGGTTTGGATCATGGACACATTTATTCGAAATTTGGATTGAACTCAACAAAAGTTTTTGATAAGGGATGTATCGGCCCCACCGTGCCCTTATCGGATGTGTTTTGGGCTAAAGATAAATGTTAATGTAATATTATCGACCAAGAGTTCTAAAAGTAGAATCGATTAAACGTTAATCCACCGAGTTATATTGATAAAGGATGTATCAGCCCCACCGTGCCTAAGTCAATATGAATATGGGTCTTGGAATCATTTATCATAGTTGGGTAGAGGTCACTATGTAAATGCTTTACTTGTTATTTACAAGTATTAATAAAACGATAAATGTTAAAGTTTTCCACTATTTCGTTTTTATATTGTTCTATTTCCTTACCACAATTCATATACGATATCATTTTGATTTTGATACAAATCTCCATTAAAACATCGTAACTAAAGACAAAATTTGAATTTGCTTCTAAAACCTCAAACGAACCATTGCTAAGGATCTCTTGTAAAGAGTATAGATTAAAGTTATTCATTATCAAACAGGTTTTTGATTCTTGACTAACACTTCTACTTACAATGGACTATGTTTCATGTACTTAAATGAATTAAGTACCTTGAAGCGATAAATTGTTTTGGTAATTAGTTTTGTCAAGAATTCGTAATTGACCAAAATAACGCAACCACTTCAATTAAAGTTTTAAGACTAAAACGAACAAATGAAGAGTGATCTTCATGAATTCAATTTTGCTTCTCAAAGCAAAGACTCATTGAAATAAGTGGGAGCATTCTCTTAAACCGTTAAGATGAGGACGAGGTTCCAGAAGTAAAGATTATAATGGAATTGATACAAGGTAATGTTAAAGGTAAAGTTATTGAGAATGACGATACTAAATCTATCAATCCCAACCGAGAAAGTTTTCATTGTCTTAAAATGTTGGACACTAGAAAGGAAACTGCCCCAAATTATTGAAGAATCAACAAGTTAGTTGTGAGACATCTAATGGGACCTTCTTCTTTAAATGTTTATTTGATTAAACATAAATTTTGCTAGTACCACTTCATCAATATTAGAAACCAGTGGAGGTTTTCATCATTGTACTTGATACATAGGATGATTAGAATATGACGACTAGCAATAATAATGTCGAGAGATAGAGTAATTGTGTACTCAATCTAGTTTTTGGATTTAAAGTTGTACTTAATTATGACTATTAAGTGCATAAACTCTAAATAAGGATATAAACTTGTTAAGATACAAAAGAGGTTTTCACTTTTGTGACCCTATACACCACGATTTGATGTATGGCTAGCCCATTATCAAGGTGATTATATTCTAAACCAAACTAGAATGATATATCATCTAGATGATGTAAGATTCAAATTGGTAACCCAAGATTAAACCTTAAATTTTGGAATGATGAACGCAAAGAGTTATCGAGTACTCTTGAAACCATTAGATTGTTAATAGTATATGCGTATCTCGTATTCAAAGCAAGATGTCTCATGCCTTTTGGTTGAAAAGGAGATCGAGGTTGTAAATCATCTATCCAAAATAGGTTGATCATTATCTTTTACCAACGATTTAAGTTGACACTAATATGTTCACTTAATAAGGTAAATAGAGAAATCTTTGAAGAATTTCAAAGAGTTCAAGGAATCACGATTTAGTCATGATGGGATTATCAAAGTGAAGACTTTGATATAAGCCAAATGAATTGTGATATAGTATCACAAATTAATCTCTCTTAACACGCATTATTGGATAATGTATGATTGGATAAGAATTCAAACGCTATTCGATAAGGTTTGGACTTCGATCAAGTTACTTTGAGTTACTTGATCCTTTTGGGTATTTTATCATTTTGTCTAAATTATTTTTCCACTAAATCGAATCATATGAGATATGAAATGGTAAACGTACCATGGTTGTAAGTTTTTCACAAGAAACAAATGCTCATTTTTCCCTTGCAATTATCACGAGCACGACGGGTTTGCGGCTCATGAAGCTGTCTTTCTAAAATACAGGTTTATTTCTAGAAGACAGAGTGGGAGAAATTATCCAAGAGCCACAAAGAATGTTATGTCGCAAGAAACTGGTCTTTCTTGGCTACATGAGACATTTTGTGTAAGACGTTGTTTCTTCAAAACCTAGGAGGTTAAATTCGTCACTTGTTAAAAATGATGAATTCATGCTACTTTTAAGAAAGTAAAGAGCTTATAACTTACAAAAGAAATTGTTTGATTCAAGTTGATTACTTCTGGAAAGTAATCGACAAAGGACTTACATAAGAATGTTTAAGTCATAACTCAATACAAGGTTTAGAGCCATGAAAATCCGAAATAAAAGGCTTGATTAGTGACAAAGGGTTTTGCACTAATAAAGAGATATTTCATAGCAAGATTAGTTGCAAAGGGTTTTGCACTAATTGAAATGCTTAAGTCTATTTGGATCTTCTTAGGGATTGTATTTCATTATTATGAAACACACAGCAAGTGAATCTAAAACCCACTTCTTCAATAGAAGGAATGTATTCAATACATGTCATAAGTTTTATAGATTCTTGCAATCCTATGATAATGTGAAACTTAAGAGAGAATCTTAAGTAGGACATCAATGAGTTGGAATCAACATTTTGATCATGTGATAAAACATTTCTCGATAAGTCGAGAAGTTGTGTTTATACATGAAGTTTAGTGGGAGTTACGGAAATTTTAATTAGTCCGATATGTGGATGACATATTGATCATTGAGAATGATTTAAGACTTTTGGAGTATTATAATACATCTTGAATATCCGGATTTATGAAGATAAATCCACATGATATTAGCGTCAGTAAGAAGTCTTATGTTGATAAGATTCATGACTAGTTCAATTAAATTGAACATATTTGATTGATTTCATTTGCTTCCGCTGCCGATTCAATTAAAAAGAAATGATGTATAACACTTCATATGCTTTGAGTATGATGAATTGTTTTCAAAAATCGAATTTAAGTAATCTTTACCGAGTAAGCTATAAAGATTACCCTTAAGTGCTTGCAGAAGCATTAAGGAAGTAAAGCAAAGTGTTTATGACGCAATATTGTGTAAGGGTGTTACACAAGTGACAATTGACAATTGAGATTGCGTATGGTTTCCGACAAAACCATAATCAAAACACATTAGGATGGTTAAGATACCATTGTGGCAATGTTAATTAAGAAATAGATTTTCTAGAATCGTTCTAGGCAATAAAGAACAATGAGAGATATTTATAACGGAAATTGAGTACACTTGCGATCATGAGATGTGCAAGAAGGATGAGTCCCGCACACTGTGAAAATAGTGGGAGCTATTCTTAGGCTAGAGGGCCTATGTCTTGATTGGATCTCGACACGTACTCAGAAAGTTTTGTAATGCAAATGTATACATTACAAAGGAAAACGAGTATGTAGTAAGGTTGAGTAAGGTACAAGAAGTTGATAAAACCTACTAACCAAAGCCTTCTCAAAGGCTAAACATGATGAGTCATGTTATTTCAATTGAATTGAAATGAACAACTACGTACAAGATCAAATTAGATTATAGAATATGAAATAGTAATCAGGCATTGACTATTCATATGTGATAATCGCATTTGTCGTTCGAGTTTTACTTTAAAACTCTTTTATTATACTTTGTTACATCCAAACGGGTTGTAGAGACAATTGAACCCCGTTAAAGTGAACACGGATTAGCATTGTATTCGCCCATAGTCACTTGTATGAGGTGACGTCTCGAAGTGACTAGAGTGTGATGAGATTGATGGCAAGTTCAAGTGCCATACAGTCATGTGAGATGACTAGTCGATCACATAGGCAGACTGTTAGGAACACTTTGTCGGGCCTTATGACCGCTTATAGAGTTCTGGCAATTTATATAGCCTGGTCGTGGCGAGAGCTACTATAGTATTCTAATGAGTCGATTCTTTTGACTAAAGACTATTCACCTAAGATGGCACAGTTTCAGATTAACTTTGATTTGTGTTACTACGACCTTCGTAAATGGGGTCAAATGGGCATATTTTGGGTTATGATGGCTGTGGCTAGTCGAAGAGAATAAGTGCGATAGGAATTGTCCACCCCCTTGTCAGGGTTAAAACAATATCTCAGGGCCACTCGAGGAGTAATGAACTGGAAAAGCGTGGCAACGCTCGGAAAGTATCTATGATAGATAAGTCCGGTCAATCAGTTATTCTCCAGATCGAGGAAACCACTCTTGATATGATCACTTGCAAGTACGACCTGAAAGACACCTTGCATTGAGTGGGAGATAGTAATAGGACAAGAGAATTGGTGACGCACACTTGTCGAGGACAAGTGGGAGATTGTTGGGAAATGTGTCCTCAACAATGGTGCGATCACATGATTTAAATATCATTATTAAATCTCATTTTAAGAATACATGTGGGATGTAATATTTTACAGATCAATGGTCCACACATATCGGTAATGATTGGCTGACTAGAGTTTGACATTACTGTCGTGCGACGGTGGTGATCAGTTGATCCCCTTAGGTCATACCTATAGGGAAATACTCTTAATTGATTATTTAATTAATCGTATACCGATACGAGTTAATTAAATTGCTTAAAATTGACGGATAATTTTGTGAGTATAATTTACGTATCTTATTGTAAATATGATTAAATAAGACACGGTCTAAGTAATCGAATTGTTTTATTACTTAGATGAAATTATGTTTACAGAAACAATTGAAACGAAATGAATAAATTATTATAAATACAGAATGTTGTAGTTTATAATTTGGAAACTTTTAGTACAAGTAATTACGAATTACTAGTCGATTTTGTAAATGACATATTTGATGAGTATGTTGATTTTTAATAAGTTAAAAATACATTACAATGTGACATGTCATGTAACATGTTACATGTGACAAATTGACAAATGACAAAATAAAATGGAGCATTCATTTTATGTTGTATATGCCGAAATAATGGAGGGAGTATATGATATACATTGTGTTTTTATCTTGAGTGGAAAACACAATAATTATACCTAAAGGAGTAGCCATGCACACCTATGCTTTTGAGAAGAGCAAAAATAAAAGGTATTGGGCTACCTACCCAAGGCCCTCTCTCTCTTCTCTTTTTCGGCCCTATCAAAAGAAAGAGAGCAATTTTTCCTCTCTAAATTATTCATTCATTTTTTGTGATACACAATACAATTTTCTAGTGTAAGAAAATGGATAATCTCTACAATATATGATTTTTCTAGAGAAATAAACTCACAAAAATTACTCCTCTCTTGACCGAAATATTCAAGAGTAAAATTACAATTTATATTGTGTCAATTTTATAGCAAAACTAATATTATTACTAGATCTAAATAATATTAGTTATTATGAGTATTCCTTGGGTATATGCTTTTGGGAGGGATTCTACATTTGAATCCTTGTTCTTCCATTTGGAGAGCTCAAGAACAAGTGAGTAGGAGAACTCACTTGTGCCCATACATCCGAAAATCACAATGTAAGATGATGGTTTCTTCTTTATATTGTTTATTAGTTTGCATGCATAAGATCACTTATTAATTTTATGACAAATTAAATTAAAACATATATGAATATGTTAGTATATAGATCTACATTTCCTTCATGTTTATCGCAGTGATGACTTTAAAGTCATGTTTAAGGAAGAAGTGTCCCTTGATTCTTTGCCAAGTGAGAGATATGCGTGTGGAGGAGCCGTCGGCGTCTAATATACATGTGGTTGGGGAGTTTAGTGATGTTTTTCTATATGAGATACCGGGGTTACCACCTAAGAGAGATATCGACTCCAATGTTAATCTCAAACCGGGGACGGGGTATATATCTAAAGCACCGTATCGCATGGGGCCTAAAGAGTTGGAAGAGTTGAAGAAGCAGCAGAATGACCTATTAGACAAAGGGTAATTTTGGCCTAGTATGTCATCGTGGGGAGAACCAGTGTTGTTTGTGAAAAAGGAAGACGGGAGCATGAGGCTATGCATTGACTTTAGGGAGTTGAATCATGTAACAGTGAAGAACAGGTACCCTTTGCCAAGGATTGATGATCTTTTTGACCATCTGAGTGGCGTAGGGGTGTTTTCTAAGATCAACTTAAGATCGAGTTATCACCAGTTGAGGATAATAGATGAGGATATTCCTAAGATAACTTTTCTGTCACGATATGGTCACTATGAGTATGTAGTGATGCCTTTTGGGTTGACGAATGCACCAGCAGTTTTCATGGATCTTATGAACTGGATTTTTAGACCGTTCTTAGTTAGGTTTGTGGTCGTCTTCATTGATGACACCTTGGTCTACTCTAAGACTAAGGAGGAGCACGAGGAGCATCTCAGGTAAGTTATCAGACTTTGCGAGATAACCAGTTATATGCCAAGCTGTCTAAGTGCGAGTTTTGGTTAGAGACAATGGCTTTTATAGGTCATGTGATATCTAAGGAGGGAGTGTTGGTGGATCCTAGCAAGATTAAGGCAGTGACTAAGTGGGAATCACCGAAGAATGTTGCTGAGATTCGGAGTTTCTTGGGTTTAGCTGGCTGCTAGAAGAGGTTCCTGAAAGACGTTTCTAAGGTTGCAAGACCTATGACAGCGTTAATGCGGAAGAAGACCATATTTCGCTGGGATGAGAGTTCTGAGACGGCGTTCCAAACCTTAAAGGAGCATTTAACTAGAACTGCTATTCTAGCTCTAAATGAGGGAAGTGAGAACTTTGAAGTATACACCGATGTTTCAAAGAATGGTTTAGGTTGTGTTCTGATGCAGAAGGGGAGAGTTATAGCTTATGCATCGAGGCAGCTGAACCCGTATGAGGAAAACTATCCTACTCATGATTTAGAGCTGGGTGCAGTTGTTTTTGCTCTAAAGATTTGGAGGCACTACCTTTAGGGAGAAACCTTTAAGGTGTTTTTAGATCATAAGAGCCTGAAGTATATCTACACACAGAAAGAGCTGAACATGCGAGATAGGCGGTGGTTGGAGTTTATTGGGGACTATGACATGGAGATCATCTATCACGAGGTTAAGGCCAATGTCGTGGAAGATGCGTTGCTTAGGAAGAGTGTCCATTTGTTATGTACAGCTATGTCTTTGTTAAAGCTGAGGGATGAGATGTCCAAGATGGGGATTCATATGATTAGAAAAGGGGATACCATCGGGGACTTGATGATCGAACAGGCCTTGTATAATGACGTAAACAGGAAACAAGAGCTTGATCTGAAGATTCAAGAGTGGCACCGTCTCGAGGTTTTTTGTCCATACGGATGGGAGTGTTGGCTTTGATGAGAGATGGTGTGTTCCAAGTGATGCGGATTTGAAAAGGTTGATCATGATGGAGGCTCATTTCACTCCTTATTCAGTTCATCCATGGGTTTCCAACCTTTATAAGGACTAAAAGAAAACATTTTGGTGGCCTATTATGAATAAGGATGTGGCCGAGTTTGTGGCAAAGTGTCTATCTTGCCAAAGAGTAAAGGGTGAGCAATGTAGACCACAAGATAAGATTCAGTCACTTGAGATACCAGAGTGGAAGTGGGAGTCGATCTCTATGGACTTTATCGTGGAGTTACCAAGGACTCAGCAAGGTAACAATATAATTTGGGTGATCGTCGACCGTGTAACAAAGTCAGCTCACTTCATTCCGATGAAGGATACTTGGACCAAGATACAGCTAGCTTTGGGTTGTAGGAAGCATGTGGTTCGGCTACATGGTGTTCCAAAAGGACATAGTGTCAGATCGAGATACGAGGTTTATATCATGGTTTTGGTAAGAGTTACGGGATTTGATGGGAACGACCATGAAGATGAGTACAGCTTTTCATCCTTCCATAGATGGTCAGACTAAGAGGACTATCAAGACCTTGGAAGACATGTTGAGGGCTTATGCCATGGAGTTTGGCGAAAGTTGGTAAGAAAAGCTGGACTTGATTGAGTTTTCATATAACAACAGCTATCACACCAGCATTAGGATGGCACCGTTTGAGGCTTTATATGGCAGGAAGTGCAGGAGTCCAGTTTATTGGGATGACAGTGCAGAGACAGTGGTTTTAGGACCACAGATGGTGCAGGACATGATTGAGTAAGTTCGCATGATTTGTCAAAAGATGAAAGCAACTCAAGATCGCCAAAAGAGTTATGCAGATTTGCGCCATAGTGACATTGAGTTCGCAGTAGGTTACAAGGTCCTTTTGAAAGTGTCACCTGTGCGAGGGGTGATGAGGTTTAAGAAAAAAGGGAAGTGGAGCCAGAAGTTTATCGGCCCGTATGAGATGCTAGAATGCATAGGCACTACTACAGATACAGGCTATAACAACGGTCAAAAACCGTTGTTATATAAAAAAGCGGACGTTGTTAAAGCGTCCGTTGTAGAAGGTTTTAACAACGGTTGGTTTACTTAACGAAACCGTTGTTAAAACTATTAACAACGGTTTTATGTATAAAAACCCGTTGTGGAAAGTGTGACTCAATTTTGGGGGGAAAGTTATAACAACGGGTTGTAATATACAAAACCGTTGTTATAACTAAAGACAACGGGTTGTTTCGCAATAACCGTTGTTGTTTGTTCTTAAAAAATAAAAAAATAAAAATTAAATATTACTAGATGCATGCATAATTACTACTGTTAGAATTCGATGCATGCATTATTACCGACACATCCTTTGTACATATGAACGGATAATATGGAATGAGAAGGGTTAGTAATAGGATTTGAAGCAGCATTATTGAGAGATATGATGATGATTATTATGGCACAACTTCCTAACATATATATTAATTAAAAAGCAATT
The DNA here is from genome assembly GCF_048544455.1 of Silene latifolia. Taxonomy (NCBI): domain Eukaryota; kingdom Viridiplantae; phylum Streptophyta; class Magnoliopsida; order Caryophyllales; family Caryophyllaceae; genus Silene; species Silene latifolia. The sequence goes on along the minus strand of NC_133527.1, from coordinate 66,776,983 downwards.
AACTCAACCCACACATTGCTTAGTATAAATACATTGCATATCTCAACTAACATTTCCATTATCTCATATATTCATCTCCAAACTCTAACTGTTAAAACAAACTCTACTTAATCTTTCAAATCAAACTCAAAAAACTCTAACAAAATGAATGATTTCATCCTAAAGACTCTTACCATGATCGAGAACAACAACAACTTCATCCGCCGGTTCCTCCATATTGAGGAAAGTTTCAGGAGCTACCTTGCGGAAGCTCGATCCGCACTGAAGCACGCCAAAGAAAATGGCTTGACGGAGAAAGCAGCGATTGTTGCAGCTATATGACGATATAGCAACTGCTGAACGGAACCTCCAAATAGCCAAGGAGGAGAGGACGGATACGATAGAGCACAATAAGATCCTCCGTGAAAATATAAGAATTGCATTTTTACATATGTAATTTTTTTTTTTAATTTATGTATTTATAAATATATATATATATTAATTATGTTTATCTTACTTCTTCATCTTGCTTCTTCATTGTTTTAGTAACTAATTATGCGAACAATACTTAAACAAATAACATAATGGTCGATAAAAACACATACATGCAAAGGAAAAAAATAGAAAAAGAAAATAATGACGATGAAACTAACAGTGACGGCGAGATTTACCTGATAAATACAGAACGTAATAGACGATGAAATCACAGTGACGGCGAGAAGATAAAGCGACGATGAGAAAGAGAGAAATAGAGAAAGAGAGAAAGAGAGTGTGTATGTGTTTTGTGTTTGTTTGTCTCTTTGTGTTTGTGTTTGTGTATTAAGGGTTGTGTTATGTGGTGTAAGAAGACTTTGTTTGTGTGGTTTATAGTATGGAAGGTATTGACAACGGTTATTAAACAACAACCGTTGTGAAATATGTTTTAACAACGGTTGTAAAAAACACCCGTTGTTAAATAAGTTTTAACAACGGGTTTCAAAAACAACCGTTGTGATTACTTTTCACTAACTTTGCGCCAATTTTGCGCCAAATTATTAACAACGGTTGTGCATGTGTGACCCTTTGTTAAAACTAATAACAACGGTTTTTATAACCATACCCGTTGTAATTGATTTTAGTAAAATTCGCGCCATACATTCTACAACGTCTATTGTGATTTTCGTGAATAATCGTTGTTAAAGGGGCGTTGTAGTTGCCTGGATTTGTAGTAGTGAGGTGAAGTAGCCTACCGGTTAGCTTTATCACCATCGTTGGATCAAGTTCACAATATGTTTCATGTTTTGCAACTCCGGAAGTATGTGAGTGATCCATTACATGTGCTTAAGGTTAAGAATATAGAGCTAGATAAATCTCTAAGTTATGCAGAGGTTCCCAAAGAGATCTTAGACCGAAAAGTGCGCAAGACAAGGAACGGTGAGACCGTCTTACTAAAGGTACTTTGGACTAATCACAATGTGGAAGATAAACATGGGAACTAGAGGAGTCGATGCGAGAGCGTTTTCCTCACCTTTTCGATCAGGTATGTTTTGTTACGGGGACGTAACCGTTGTCTTTTAGGGGGGGGGGGGTAGGAGATGGTCGCATGCTTGTTTTTGTTGTTTTTGGAATTAGTTGGGGTTAACATAGTTATGTTTTAGTCACCTTTCGAGTTTGAGTTGAGTGTTTAGTCGTTGGAGTTGTTAGTACTTTGAGTAGTAGTTATTGTTGTTGAGCAGGTTGTGTTGTCTTTGTTGGTTCTGTTTTGAGTATGGTATAAACTTCGGGGACGAAGTACTTTTTAAGGAGGGAAGACTGTAATACCACGTTTTTGTAAATCTTGTTACTCGGCCGAATAGGGCTTACTCGGCCAAGTAATGCGTCTTGTGTTTTTGGTCAGGCTACTGTCCGGAATACTCGGCTGAGTATGGTAATACTCGCCCGAGTAAGGGATACTCGGATGAGTATACTCAATACTCGACCGAGCATCCAGTCTGACGGGAATTAGTTCTGCGATACGATTCAAGATGATTAGAGTTATAAATTACGATTTACTGTTTCACTTTTAATTTTAACAAAACCTAAAACATTCTACGTAACTCTAATCACCACTAATCTCTCCCAAGATCGTTGTTTGTTCGTGAGTCCTTGTGTATTTCTCTCTTGCATCGATTTCGTCGGTAAGTCGCTAGTCTTATGGCTTTGTCTGTTTTGTCTTTTAGGGTTTTAACCTAGTGATTGGAATTTGGGGAAGGGGTTGTTTTACATGTAGTGATTGGATTGTATGATTGTTAAGGTGGAGAATTCATAGAAGAGCAGTTCTAGCTTCCTTAGTGACTCGTAATTGGATTTGTGCTAAGGTAGGGTTTTCCTACTCAGTTGATTGCGTAATTAATTTAAGATTGATGATTGTGATGTTTTGATTTAATTGATATGATAATATTGTTGTTGATTGTACTCTGGAATATTGGAGTTGGGATGGATTGATCTTGATTTGTGAGGTGCATCCTCGGCTGAGTGGAGTCACTTGCGGGAGTGGGTTCACGCCCTTGATTCGCCCCTTATGGAACCCGCCACAAGAGGGGATGTGCACATTAAGGAACATGGGTTGTTGCTCGTTGCGATGAGCGCGGCTTAGGTGGGCAAGGCTGCAGTCCCCCACTGGCGGTGTGGATTATCTGTCGCGGCAGTAATCTGGCAGGACTACACACTTAAGTGTGTCGTCAGTTATGAGATGAGATTATGAGTTGGAGATGACTGTGGAATAGTTGCTTTTGACATTGTTGTATTTTGTCTTATTTTAATTATATAGTGAACTGACCCCGTTGTTGTTTTGTAAATCTGTGGTGATCCATTCGGGGATGGTGAGGAGATTGTGACAGGTGAAGATTGTCTTTAGCTACGAGGCCGAGATGGGATGTCATCACTTCAAGTCTAGCTTTCGCTGTTACGAGTTTAGCTATTTTGATTTCAGTTGTTTTGAGACTAGTAAACATTTCTTTTTAGTTGGTTTTGAGACAATATAATCGTTAACTTTATGCACTTTCATAAATGTTTTGGAATGGTTACTTTTGATATACTAGCCTCAGGAAACCGAGATGGTAACAGTCGCTCATGCTAGGATGGTCCTTGGTAAGGCACCTTGGTATGGGGGGGTGTTACAACTATCGATAATAAGATTGAAGATTTTATTATCTACCTTGCACCGAGTATGGAATATTTGCTCTCTCTGTTCGGCCTCTACTGGACTCGTTTCCACATGTAGGTTACGAAGTACAAAGCATTCTTCTTCACTTAGCGGATCTATATCATAGAGAACACCTTTTCTCGTGGTTAGCTTCGCCATCCCCTTGATCTGTCTCCTCCATCGGTGTGACAAACACAAGAATCATATCGTACAATTCTTGAGCTGTTAAGGCTCGCTTCTGAGGGCACTCGTTTGTTATGTGTCCATAGCCTTGACACTTGAAACAACGCCTCATATAATTCCCTTTAGGCTCCATGACAACACCCTTTCCTTTATCTTTGGCTTCTTCTTTTGGAGTCGCTTTAGGCTTGCTAAGAGTTGGCCTAGAATAAGAACTCGTTCCAGCATTCATGCCCTTAGAATAGGAAGATGGTTTTCGTGCCTTTTCATGCTTTTAGAATTTAAGAGCCAACTTGCAAACATTGTTAAATCCATCATAATTCTGGATTCCCACCCGTTGTGATAGGCTCGATTGAGACCACGAATAAAACGTGTTGTTCTCAACTCTTCTTTCTCTTCCATATCGCAAATAATGGACATCTTTTTGAATTCCATGATGTAGTTGATTACAGACATACTTTCTTGCGCTAAAGATTGGAGCTTTAGCTAGTTTTCTTGCTCATAATCTTTAGGCAGAAACCGCTTCTTGAGATGCTTCTTAAATTTAAGCCAAGATTCAATCTTCGCTTTACCATCTTTCTTTCTTTGTTTCTTTAAATTCTTGTACCACGCACAAAGAAGCGTATTAAATAAGTTTCAGAATTCCTACCTTTAACTACTTCTTGTCGTCATATTCTTTGTACTCAAAGACCCTCTCGGCTTGTCGTACCCAATCTAAGAATTTTTCTCGATCCATGTCGCCATTAAAATCAGGAATATCTAGTTTAAGACCCCGATCATCATCGTTCCTGCTCCTCGCCTTTCCCCTTGGCCGTTCATCCTCTTCAGAACCAGACTCGGATTGGCTGCCTGCGTCCCCGTTCTTTTTCTTCTCTTTGTTCTTCAACATGACTGCTATCCTCTTTAAAACATAAGACATCTGACCCGTCTCCTGTTTCAACTCGTTATGACCGTCTTTCCATGTTTTCGTAGTATCATCAGCATCTTTATCGTTAACCATGATTAAAAACCTTCCAAGACAGATCTATTAAGGAATAAATCTAAACCTTGCTCTGGTAACCAACTCAGATTAGTCTTGCGAGATTAGTTTAAGACTCTTCCTTGCGAGGTTGAGTTATAGCAGATCGGGCTATAACCTCGCGAGATTAGAATAAGATTTAGCTATCTCTATCCCCTATTTTCGGTTCTTAAATCACAAATATCCACACAATATCACCAATTACATACCTCACTTACAATACAATCGACAATTCCGCTGTAACTTTAACAATTTCTACTTCATTTAAAAGCTACGCGGTTTACATCAAATGGTCATCAGAGCCATGTTCTAATTTGTTTCTTAGCAAATTAATCTTGGAAAGAACGAAATCATGTCTCGAAAAAAACTCAGGCAAGCATTGAAGAAGTTGGAAGAATATGAGGAAGAATTGTTATGGGAGGACATAACAAGGAGAATTAATCAGATTTCATCCAAATACGAGAAGTGGGAGCGTGAACTTAATCAATCTTGTGGAGCGAAGGAAGATGTTATAAATATTGAATCTCTTAAAGTTGCTCACGAAGCAGAAGCAGAAAAGCATGGAGAGACGACACATAAAAGTCCAAACGACTATCAGATTGTACAGACGTCAGATCTTGTCCAAACGGACAGTCCTAAAGATTGTCAGATTCCGAATAATGAAGTAAAGGAGGAAGAAGATATTGTTACATGTATTGTCAAGCCATTAGATAACGGTGATCAGGTTGAAAAAGAAAAGGCTGAAAACTTTACTAATATTCATGAAGAAGAGGAGCGCGTAGAAGACGCAGATGAATAGCCCAAGGTTAATGTAACCTCAACCAAGGGTACTGTAACCTCAGATAAGGTTAATGTAACCTCGTTTTAGGAGATTTCAAATTTTTCTATTCATGAACCCAACAAAGCTAATCTGATGTTGGGCAAGGTATTATTAGATGGTAATGATTGTTCAAATTTTCACAACAAAGAACCTTAACAATCCCCGCTTGGTAAAGCGATTAACAAGAAGCTATATGTTGAAGATTATAAGTGCTGTTGGTTTTTGAATTCGGTATTTGTGTATGCTCATGGTTGTCTTACTAGTTCAAGTAAAGGCAATTTCAATTTCTTGAGACATGTGCAAGGAGGGAGGTGGGGTGGATGGAACAAGAAAAGATGGTTCAAGTGGCAAAGGCATGAGAGGAGTTTGAAATCGAACAAGATGATTGAGCTTGAAGTTTGCATCGAAGATGATGAGCTCAAGGATGATTCAAGTGCATTGTTATTCCTTATCAACGATCTTGCCTCCCTATTTGTGATATTCATATTTGATTCTAGAGGTCGATGGTCCAAGAATCGGGTCAATTATTTTTTGAAGAAGGGGAGAATGATGTAGGTGCAATAAGGGAATAAGTGAGAGCTGCTGGAAACACACGGTCTCCTTGGCCAACTAGAAGAAACGTTATCCTAAACTGTATGACTTAGAATATTTGTTATTATTTTCGAATAAGATTAGGAAAATTAGCTTATCCTAGTTATGTTAGGAAAACTTGTTATTTCCTAATCCTAGTTGTTATAGGATTTCTAAATTCTGATTGCATGTTTACATATTAGTTAAACAAGTTTCTAATTAGATTAGGAAAGAGTTAGATAGCTTAATTAGTAAGCTAAAGTATTGGAGTCGTAGTCAGATTCTTGACATCGAGTAGGACTCTAAATAAGGCCGATTTGTGACCTTATTTTTTAGATTATTCAGAAATAAAATAAGTAGTTTACGTTTAAGTAAAACTTGTGTTTAATCTTGCGACATTAGATTAGGTCTCTTCCTTGCGAGGCTGAGTTATAGCAAATCGAGCTATAACCTTACGACGTTAGAACGAGATTTAGCTATTCTTTCCCGGTTTCTGTTATGTTTTCATGATTTACAACAACAAACACAATAAATTCAGCTGCAAAATTCTATATACACAATTCGTTCATTCGAAAGCTACGCATTTTATTGTTACTTCATCTCATCAGTGTCATCACCAATGCACTTACGTAACGTAGCCCGATTTCACTTGACCTCTCTTAATTTATCCTATCAAGATTCGCTCTTAACCCATTTATTCCATTTTTTACACATTTTTTCCATTTATTTAAATGGGTCATACACCTAACCAAAACAATCGGAGCGTTTACCCGGTGCACATCGAAGGAGATATCAAAGGTGCTTCGAGTTCTCCCTTTTACAAAAAAAAAAAATTATATCAAATCCAAACATGTGTCATTGCTATTTATATACCACAATCGCATTACTCAAAAAATTTTAAATTTAGATCACCCAAACTATATTCGGAGTCTGCATGCGCCACCGATATATCTCCACCACGTCACCATCTCCGGCGAGCGTCTTGACTTCCGATCACGCTACCCATATCATTACTCTTTGGGATGATGGTGTCGAACCATCGCCCTTGAATTTAAGGTGAGAGAAGAGGAAGGGGGCGGGCCGGGCAGTTCCAGTATTTACCGGAGTTCACGCCCGAGAATTTTGATTTGACGTGTAACGTTATTTCATGGTCGATCCGATAAAATATTTTTATTGAACTTAAAAGTTATACTATTTCCTAAGATTTTGATCTTTCTGAAGTTATATATTTCAGTTATTAATGATACAATAAGAGTATGAGATAAGAAAGGTGTACGAGTATGTTTACTCATAAATAGTTTATAAATGTTTTTTATTAACAATTTTTCATCTTCTTCACCTTATAAGAGGATGAAAGAGAGTAATATACATTTGTAGTTGTGGTACGGGTAGCGTGAAAGAAAGTCTGACGGTCGTCAGAGATAGTGGCGTGGCGTGGTTGAGAGATATCGCTAGTTAATGGAGACTATGAAATAACTTGGGTGATTTAAATTTTAAATTTTTTGATTCATAAAATTGTGGTATAAATAACAAGGGCACATGTTTGGATTTGACGTTTTAGATTTATTTAGTTTTTGTTGAAGGGAGACCTCGCAACTGCTATATTCGATGTGCACGGGGTAAACGCTCCATACATTCTATATACTTTATCCACCTATTTTCACCTCAATTCAATAAAATACCTCACATATATTAGAGAAATGGTGTGAAAGTTAATTGATGGAGGAAGTAATATTTCTAGTTACAAGGCTGCGTATATCCCAAAGTTTATTTTCACATTAGAAGAGATGCTGACGTGGTGGAGACTTTCCCCCAAAATATATTCTATCCCTACTTCGAGCACGTTCCCAACAACGATATTCTGTAGTTAAATCTTGCCTAAGAAAAAGGATGGAGACGAGACTAGTGTATTAGAACTGGATGAGAAAACAATATTATCAGAGAGTACACCAACTTTATAGTGTTGTTGTAAATTGATATTACATCGTTTATGCAATTTTAATGAAATCAGTTGTATCTTTGGTGGTGTTAGTACAAATGTCAACTATGTGTACATATGATTCATAGCTCTTGCATAGGTGGTACTATGGGAACCTTTATGACACATTGTTAACAAAATTGTTGTGTTATTTGGCATTATCCCAGGGAAATAGAGCATGTAACTTTAAACAATGCTCGATAATTCTAGTTAATCTATATCAATCACCTCTTCGAATCCGGTTGCTTAGCAGAATGCTACATTGGATGACTTTAAATAATTACCAATGTCCGCTCGAGCTCATACTAAAGATGTTTATGTGTAATCGACTGACGATTTAAGGCAGAAAATGTGGAATTTGCCTCCATTTGTCATGCTCTCATGACTATGTGAGTTCGTGAACTCTAATGATTAGATAAGTTCATTTTGAATTTGGAAAGCAAAGTTCCCGGGTGATGAATATGAAATTCAAGGTGAAACTTATATGGAAACCCCGGGAGTTCATTGTTATCCACTTGTGGACAATATGGCGGAATATCTTAGTTTTGAAATGATAATTCAGAGTGGTGATACATTGATTAACCAAATGCATAGTTCAACCGGTGGATAATAGGCAAAACATCTAATATATAAACCTTTAATACCAAAGTTGTTTCTGACGTCAACACCCTAAACACATCTTTGTGGCTTGCCTAAGCCTTAAATCATTTTATTTTAACATGTTCAATTCCAAATCTAAGTCTAGTTTCACAAAATTTGTCTTCTTGAAGTATTCAAGGATTCTATCCCGAGTGGAGCGTGTCTGATTCAAAACAAATCCATCAAATCATTGGACCTCACGGACCCACATATTCATGAAATTATGACAAATGAGGCAAATTCCACATTTTCTACCCTAAACCGTATAAAAGTCGATTACATATGAACAACATCTTTTATAGGTTCAACCAGACATCTAAATGGTACCAAGGTGAATTGTTACTTCATAGAAAGAAGTCCAAGATTCACTCACGTAACGTAGCCCGATTGTTTTGGTTGTATATATATATATATATATATATATATATATATATATAATTTTTGTAACACTCTCATTTATTAAGGAGCCTTTAACAAGACATACCAAGTAAATGAGAATGTTACCATCTCGTTTTGTTGAGGTAGTAAAAAAAAAGTACAACAAACCAAAGTACTTTAGATAAAATTTAGCGATTACATAAAATTAACCAAATTAAAACTTAATATAAAATCAATTACAACTCGCAGCGGAAATAAATAAAGTGATTAGCAAACTATATGATCTAGACTTCTAGGTAAACTGGCAGAGTCCTTACGCATCCCCAAAAGCTCCCAAGTTAGCTAATTCAAGTACCTGTCAAGTCTGCTCCCAAGTTACGGTTCATCACAGGTGTTGACGAATACACTGTCAACCACGAGGTTGAGTAGGATAAAATACATCATAATAATAAAGCAACAATACAATCTCGCAACTGTCAACATGTCTTATCTCAACATCCACTATCCACGTTATCCACCAGAGACTAAGCCTGGGGCCTTCCAATTATTCACACACGTTATCCACTAGAGACTAAGCCTGGGGCAGTCCAATATCCATTCACATTATCCACCAGAGGCATAGTTTACAGAACCAGCCTGGGGCCGTCCAATATTCACAATCTAATCTCAACAGCTTCCCATACATAACATAGGCAAATTCAACCAATTCATAATAACGGCTCAATTCAATAATAGTAATCCTTCTCATGACAATATATCACATCTCGACAACAATTATCATATTTCATGCTTAAGTCAATTCAAACAGACACAGTTAAGATGAGTAGATTATTCTACCTGGCAAGCAATATCCAATAACGCAATCCGAGTTAATCAAGTAGTAGCACTCTTCAATAAAACCGTCACCTAACAATTATAATAATATTTATATTCAATAATTATAAACTTTATTTAAATAATTCAATCAATTAGAAATTAATTACGTCAATTATATACCCGTTCAACAAGTCCTTCACCTATTGATAAATAATATTTTAATCATAATTATTAATTATTCTAATTTACGAAATAATTAAACTAATTATAAAATAACTAAACCTTATAAACAATACGTGATTTATTATAATTAATTCCGTCTCAAATTACCCAATTACCAACTAACCAAACAAACCCGTCTTAAGAACCCAAACAAAGTAACCTATGTTCCATCTCGTGTTACCCCACAATAACACTCCATCAAATCCCATGTACCACCCGCGACAACACAAAAACCCAAACCCGAAAACCAAGTCTGCCATCCTCACCCACCAGGTGCCTCCACTGCCAGCCACCCAACCATGCCCCAAACACCAGCTACAACCGCATCTAACAGCCACAAACTCACGCCGTAGCAACAACAACCACAAACACCACCAATAACGAAAACCCAACACCATCCTCTACACCAACCACACCACATCTGGCCACCACCATTGTCACCAATAACCCATAGTGGTTCCAGGGGTGGTCCCTCACTCACATGACCTAATGAACAACACCCCAGTTACAACACAACACCGGCAGCAACACCAACAAACAATCACCCCTATTTTCGCGTGTTTCGAGCCACTACCGCCACAAACCACCACCTTCAACCACCACGACACCTCCACCATGGTGGACTCCTCCCCCACGACTAACCAACCCCAGTTCGAGTTCAAAAAGTCAAGGCAACGAGTATTAAAAGGTTCCATCGTGTTTATACAATAATTCTGCCCTAGTTTGTAATTCCGGCCAACCACCATAACAAAAACCACCCACTACCACCCACCATGGTCGAGCCATCACCCCAAGTCAACCCAACCCAGGTCTGAGTCAAGACTAGTCACGAATACGGGTTAAACCCGTGTAAACCCATATTAGAACCCCTTCAAAACACCAACGAAAACACCCTTCGAACACCCCTTTCCCGTCGATCAATGGTGGTCAACGGTGGGTCCGGCCATTCCCTGATGTTTTCCGGTCATGGTCATGGTCTCGGGTCAGTCAACGGCGGTCTAATTAATTAGTTCTATCAATCTTACGGTGAGTGTGTTATAAGACGATTAGAAAATTACCTTATGACGATCTCCTAGCTATTTCCTCCTCTTTTCTCTTATGTCAATTATTTGTGTTTTATGATGAATAAGGTCTATTTATATTGGTAGGTCATAGGGTATAAGGAAGCAATTAGGAAACTTTGTAATCATCATATTATTATTATAATTATTATAATTATTATTATTATTATTTTATTTATTTATTTTTTGCAGAAAGTTAGGATCATAATATTAAATAATCGGAATTTTGTAGTACAAGATCCTGAGCATCTACAAGGAAGGCCAGAGTAGGCACCTTAAACCACTAAACTCAAACAACAAACAAACCGAAATTAACTAGAAGAACGAAGCAACACCAAGTATTTAACTTTCCAAATGATAGCGGTTGCCGAGGAAGCTTTGCCTGCAAACGTTTTTCTGTTTCTCTCCTGCCAAATAAGATACATAGAATTGAGTAAGGCACAACGTCTCTGCCGCTTTAGCATGCTTCGACCCTTGTTACAGCGTCTGAAACAACGAGTAATACCACTCAGGTTGCAGTTAAACCCAATACGTAGCCACTAGGAGATATGAGACCAAATCTCGAAAGAAAAAGGACATGCGAAGAACAAGTGCGCACAGCTCTCTACATGGCATTCACACAATACACACCTGTTTACCGTGACAATCCCTCTAGTGCACAGATTATCTATAGTAGGGAGTTTATTCTGCAAAGCAAGAAGACTAATCACAGAATGCTTGGGATACGTGAATGAGTCAGCCAAAGTATGATGCATAGAAAAAGGATCACCTTTCTCTCTAATTAAATCGTACGCCTTTCTCTCTAATTATTATTATTATTATTATTATTATTATTATTATTATTATTATTATTATTATTATTATTATTATTATTATTATTATTATTATTATTATTATTATTATTATTATTATTATTATTATTATTATTATTATTATTATTATTATCATTATTGTTATTATTAGTGTTATTATTAGTGTTATTATTAGTTTTTTTTATTAGTACTATTACTATTATTACTATTTTACTATTTTATTATTATTATTATTATTATTATTTTTTTTTTGCAAGAAATTATAATCCTTCTTATTCATCCACAAGGGGAAAAAACAAAAAGGATAAATTCAATACAAAAGAATATCCACTAATGCCTACATAGTAGGCTGAAGAGGGTGAAGAGCAGCTACAACCATACTTCTAGCATCCAGGCAGGGACGAGAAAGAAGAGCAATAGTAGAGAGACGCTTAATGATTGAGACGAGTGGTTCTGCAGAGCATTCCTGGCCAGTGAATATCCTCCTATTACGTTCCTTCCATATACAGTACACTGTTGTGGTGAGGCAACTGAGGTACCATGAATGTTTCCAATGCCTCCGACTACCTCTGTGAGTACACCAAAACAGCTCAGTCCTAAAAACACAGCTCCTCCCAGGCATATTCATCCAACTTAAAACCTGAGACCAAACAACAGCAGAAAAATGACATTGGAAGAAAAGATGATCATGGCTTTCTGCAGCCTGTTTGCATAACACACACCTATTGGGAATAGACACACCCCTGCAAATAAGCTGATCCACAGTGGCTAGCCTCTCCTGACTTGCCAAAGAAGCAATCAGACCATGACAAGGAACCACTACATGATGAGTCAAAGCTTTAATCCAAGGAAGAAGAGGGTATTTCGTTTGAAACCATTCATAAGCATGCTGTACCCTGAACTTACCCCCAATATACCAACTGTTAAGCAGGTTAGAAGCAGCTGCAGGGTTACCGGTTTTGCTGAGAAGATCATTTTTGAGAGAAATTATGCTTCTAAAACTCTCACAATACCTGTCTCTACAGTCTAACTCCCAAATGGAGCAATGAGAAAGATGGTAAGCCCTATTCCAAGAGCACCAAAGACTGGAAGGATTATGAGTAAGTAACCAAAGCCATTTGCAAATCAGTGCTTTATTCCAAGAAAGGAGCTCCTTGACATTAAAACCCCCCTCAGCTTTTGGTGAACATATGCTAGCCCAACTCTTCATAACCATTTTCCTCTGAACATTATCTTTAGTCCAGAAAAAATTCTTACAAAGCTTGTTGATCAATTTGAGTATACTCTGAGGCAATAAGGCATTAGCACACCAGAAGTTTTCAAGCCCAAAAATGACAGAGTTCAGCAACTGAAGTTTCCCAGCATAAGAGAGGGAAGAAAAGGACCAATGCTGAATAGAAGCCTGAATTTTATTAATGAGCACACCATACATATCCACAGAGTTCCTAGCAGTGTGCAGAGGCAAGCCAAGATATCTAAAGGGAAAGGTGCCTTCAGAGAAACCAGTAGCCTTTAAAATCTCATCTTTAACACTTTGCTGAACCCCCCCAAAATAGACATCAGTCTTATCAGTATTAGCATGGAGCCCAGACCAAGTAGTAAAAGTTGAGAGAGTGTGAGCCACAGCTGCAACAGAAGGTACATCCCCTCGAATGAAAATCATGAGATCATCAGCAAACACAAGATGAGTCAGGCCTATTTTAGAACATTTAGGATGCAGAGAGACCTGAGGTTGAGAGCAAATAGTCCTCAAATATCTGGAAAGAATCTCCATACTTAAAACAAAGAGGTAAGGGGACAAGGGGTCCCCTTGCCTAATACCACTTTTACCAGGGAAAAAACCATGGACAGAACCATTGAGCTTGATAGAAAACCAGGAACCAGTTATACACCCCATGATCCAGGTAATGAACTGAGGAGGAAATTTCAGTGCCTGAAGCATGTTTTTAATGAATTGTCATTGCAAAGTATCAAAAGCTTTCCTAATGTCAACTTTGATTAAGCACCTAGGAGTGAGATATTTCCTACCATAACCCTTAACCAAAGCTTGTGAAAGCATAATATTCTCATGAATGTTCTTGCCTTGGACAAAAGCAGCTTGCTCAGGACCAATAAGCTGGGGGAGAAGTCTACTGATCCTTTTAGATAGAATTTTGCTGACTGTCTTGTAAAAAGTAGTGCAACAAGAGATGGGCCTGAAGTCCATAACAGAAGCACAGACCTTCTTTTTAGGAATTAGAGCAATAAGAGTAGAATTAGCCTGTTTGCTCATTCTACCAGTGGTGAAAAAGGATTGAACAACTTTACAAAAAGAGTCCTTGACCAAGTCCCAACTGCTTTTGAAAAATGCAGAAGAGAACCCATCAGGGCCAGGGCTCTTGTCAGAGCCAATGTCAAACAAGGCAGACCTGATTTCTTCAGTAGAGATTGGGAGGGTCAAATCAGCAGCATCATCAGAATTAATACAAGGACCCTGCTGAATATAACAAGCATCCAAAGGCATAATATCAGTACTGGCACCCAGGAGATGCTCATAATAATCCACAAAACTGGTAGCAACATTGGGTAACCCGGTGAAGTTGACCATTCTGTCGATAATTTGGCCAATAATTTGTTGTTGTGCCCTTTCCTGAATTTTTGCAAAGAAGAACTTAGAGGAGCAATCACCATGAGCAATGTTATTTACTTTGGCCTTTTGCTGAAATATACTGGTCTCAATTCTTTTATATTTGCAATATAGGAGCAGCAGATCTTTTTCCTTAGAAATGAGATCCTTGGAAAGAGGATTAGCCTGAGACAGCAACTGGCAATCCTGCAGCTCCTGCTTTAAACCCTTAACTTTAGCAGAGATGCCAGAGAAGTGATCACCATGAAGATATTTAAGGGCAGTCTTAACATTTTTAAAACTGGCAAAAAGTTTAAAAGTGGAAGAGCCAGAAACAGGAATTGCCCAAGCTTCCTGAACTAAAGATTGATAATTGGGATGCTCCAACCAGTAGTTCAGAAAACTAAACCTAGTTCTTTTCTTGACATCAGCAAAAATAGTAACCACCACTGGGGAGTGATCAGAAATCCCAGAGGGTAGGAAATTAGCAGAAGCAGCAGGGAACTGAGTAAACCACTTAACATTAACCATAGCTCTGTCAAGTTTAGACTAGACAATAGTGTCATCATCATGCTTATTTGTCCAGGTATACTCACAGCCAATACTATTTAAATCAGCAAGTTCACATTTCAGGAGACAGGAGTTAAAGTCAAGAATGTCAGAGAGATTAGGGGAGGACTTACTAATCCTCTCACTGACATCCCTAACCACATTAAAATCACCCATAACAAGCCAGCTATCAACAGTGGGCTTGATGCTGAGCATTTGATCCCAAAGCAAATCCCTTACTCTAGCATCATTACTAGCATAAATCATGGAAATATAGAAAACCTGATTAGAAGCATTGTGAAAGACCTTACAGTGAATGATTTGAGAATGATCAATCAAAGGAGTAACCACTACAGTAGAAGATTTCCAAAGCAACCAGATTATACCCTGATTCAGATGATCATAGTTGCAGAGGAAATTGTAAGACCCAAAGTAGGACCTCAAAACAGTCCCAGATACTCTCTTCTTAGTTTTAGTTTCCAGAACACCCAGCCATATCCAAATTGTTAACCCTCAGGAAATCATGAATTTCCTGAAGCTTGAGGGGATCATTACTCCCTCTCACATTCCAAGAGGTAACTTTCATTATCCACCCCTATCATGAGCAAAGCCAACCCCTAAATTCCTTTCAACTACTGGATCCAAAGCACCAACAATGTGAGTATCACTGTCTGGCACTAAGATATCCTTATTAACCAGATCAAGAAGATCACCCTTAGCAGATTGATCCTCAGGAGTAACCAAAATTGACTCAGGAGAACACTCTCTCTTCAAGGCTATTTGAGTAGTGTTCAACTGGTCCTTCTTGTTGCATAATGAGTGTTGATCAGAAAGCAGAGAAAAATAGTCTGAACCAATGGGCAAGTGAGAAGAGCCTAGCATAGAGCATTCTGAGCTCTGCACAAGACCAGTGGATCTAGAGTTCAGGATCTCTACTTCTGAATTATCACCTAGTAGACAAGGAATAAGAGAGCCAGAGGGAGTAATAAGAGCCTGAGTATCCAAGGCATCAGAACTACAATTAATGGAGCTCTGAGCAGAGGTCAAGGGAATGACCTGATTAGAGGAAGAATCAAGAATTTCACCCTCCTCAGTTGGTGATAGAACAGTAAAAGGATTTCCAGTGATAATATCCTCAGTTGACACAGCAGGAGTACCTCTCTTCAAGGCTATTCGAGGTGCTTCCAGCTTGTCCTTCTTGTTGCATCCTGAGTGACCTGCAGGGTTCAAGGAGGAGGAGTCTAGCATAGGAGACCTGTGAGGTGAGCCTAGCTGAGAGCATTCTCGAGCTCGAAATGTGCTCGGCTACACCGTAATCACCACTCCCAGAGCCTGAAGGACCACCTAGCACACAAGGATCAGAAGAAGCCTGCTTTCTGGAAGGGACAGAAGTCTTTTTCCTGTTCTTTTTGCAAGAACCCAGACGATGGCCCATTTTGCCACAGTCAGAACAGTAGATTATTATTATTATTATTATTATTATTATTATTATTATTATTATTATTATTATTATTATTATTATTATTATTATTATTATTATTATTATTATTATTATTATTATTATTATTATTATTATTATTATTATTATTATTATTATTATGCTCTAAATATTTGGCCCAACTCGTCTTCCCGACTCATCCATTATTTTATTATTAATTATCGTCTTATTTGCAATATTAATATAAATGCCTTTTAATTAATTATTCGAATTACATAAATTATTCTTATAAATACTTATCAAATTACGGGGTATTACAACTTTTTAACGTCTTTCCTCTCCAACATATAATTCTAAATTATCTATTGTTCCTGATATGATATATATTATGGAATTACTCAAGAAATGTAGCTATTTTATATTTATTAATATTTCTTTTCTAAAATCTAATATTAGAATAAAGTAAGATTGTCTCAAGGTAATGAAATATTATCTTCCGCTTCTTTTAATGACGCAATTTAATTTAGGGAAAGAATCAAAATTTATGATTAGTATCAAACTTAATCGTTATAGTAGTTTATGAAATGCGATTTTGACAATGGCTTAATGGTTTGTATGGAAAGATTGGTTGTTTAGAAAAAAAATCTTAATTTAAAGCTTAAGTATGTTAATTAAAATTAAAAATATGATTAGGATTAGTACTAAATAAAATTTTAATGATATGTAGTACTTCTCTAACTTAAGAGGTATATTTTTATTTTTTGTGAGGAGTATTAAAATCAAAGATAAACAATTTTTTTATCGTACATAAAAGTAAACAATAATGATTATATTGTCTAAACTTTCCAACCCCCTTACTGTTAATTTTCACTATCATCTCCTCTACCCCCATTTTATCAATCTAAAACATTGCTTTATGTAATTTGTTTTAAAAATAACAATTTTGTAGCCGTTAATTTAATATACATATTTGTAATTTGTCGTAGTCGTTAATTGATTCACCACTACTTCTAGGACATTTATTTTGGTCGATGCTATATATGTATGTCATCTTCTCACTTCTTTTTCTAAGGTAATTTCATCCTATTATGGCTGTAAGTAAAGGGTTTCAACTTAATTTATGTCAATTAACTTAATTAGCCTTTTTTATTTAGTCATCCTAATTTAACCATTTGATTTTTTTTGGTGGTTTTTGAATGATGAAATATGAAACAAATATTGAAAATATCAAGATATATTAAGGTAACATTTCAATCAAGTCATGGTAGTGTTAAAATTCAAGAGGGAGATCGCTAAGTTGATTAGGCTTTTGCATATTGTGCGTTTCTTTGTTTGCTACCTTTGATATAGCTAAGTAGACCTATCCGTGGCTAAGAATGAGTTTCGGAACCCAGTATGAGTGAGAGATTGTCCTTGAACCTTATTAAAATCGCAGTGAAAAAAAAAGTGTTAAAGGAGACTGCTTCATCTTAAATTTCATTGAGAAGTTTGTAGTCGATCGCCATGACATGGTCATTATTATCCGAGGGTTATACAGTATGCTCCATTAAAGACGGATATATTGTCTTAAAAGAGACTAACGATAAAATAAATAAAATCCTAATTTTTCTATCCCCATCAATTTTATACGTTTCCGATATCTAAGTGTAGGCCTCATTCCTTTCTTTAGGTTTATTAGTTGTAAAATGTCAATTCTTATTTTGTGGAAATTGTATACAATTAAATTTTTATAATGAAGTACCAAAATATAATCTATGTTGAGCGAGCTACATTACTTTGTTCACTTTAAAATAGATAATAAAACTAGTATCCGAAATCCGGAAAAAAAAATATATTCCTTATTTTAACGTGTTTTCAAAGGGTACACATTAAACAATTATATGACTGAAGATTCCTGAGATTATTTCAAAAGATATTAAAAGATGAACTTATCGTTACCATTTGTAATAAAATAATCTTGATAATCTTTCCTCATATTACTTTTTAATGTGTATCCTTAAGACACACGTTAGAAAACCGAAAATATATATGCCACACATGAAGACCGAAATTCTATTGATATAAAATAACCACGAGTTTTGCCAAATTGATGTAAAACTAGAACAATTTTTATGATAGTTTTAGATTAATGAAATTTGCAGCGGTATAAATTGTGTTTTTGGTGTTTTTTGTATGAAATATGCAAGAAAAATAAAGGATATGACGTGAATAAACTCTCTTTCCTTGCAAGAAATTCGAAGATATACACGAATGGTGGCTCTCACCTCGCAAGAATCGAATCACACTAAAATTTCAACCTCGCAAGGAAGAAAAAAAAACTTATAACTCGCAAGCAATAAGCACACAACAAGAAACTCTTGTATTAATTCTCAAACTCAATTGAATAAAACTGAATACAAAGGCCTCTATTTATAGTAGATTAGGCAAACTAAGAGGACTCTTAAAACTGCCTAAAACCAACTTTCCTAAACTCGACCCTTAGAGAATTGAAAATAGTGCCTTGTTACAACTTGCTAAAATTAGATAGGAAAGAAACAACAAGGAAATAAACAACAATACCGTAAACTTATTAGACAAAGTAAATTAAGGAAACTAATAATAAGACTCGATTTAGGGAAGTAAATTTGAGTCATTTCGTCACCCGCGTAGAAGTTGGACAACTCAACTTAAAACGATCATATCTCCTTCGTTACATAACCAAATAAGGCGTATGACCATTCGTTGGAAAGCTAACATCATGTACTTTCATCTCCAATAAACATCACACCAAAAATAACCATATTTTCGGAGATATTAAGCTTTTAAATCAATCTAAATGACAAGAGTGACTTGAACATTAGTTTTGAACTTAGACTCATGTCCTTCATGTATGATTCTCTCTTTCTTCAAAAAGATACGCCCTCGAATCTTCAAAATCTTGAAGTTGAAATTTTCATCATCAGGCCCACCAGGATCAAACACAAATCTTTTAAGCTTGTTTGATTGGTAGTTGCAGCAAACATCATAAGCGAAAATCCTCTTCGGTTTGTGCCTTCATCTCTTGTTCTTTCTACCCCACCACCGTCCATGCACAATCATAGAGAAATCCAAATTATAGTTGCTCAAAACAACAAGATCATCTTGACATTCCATAAGAATTGAACCCAACAAGAAATAAGAATTCCCTCCATATAGCTTAATATCAACGGATTTATCAAGTGGAGATTGATAACGCTCCTTAATATGAAAATCCAAATTAGTTTTATTGTTCAAAAACTCCTGATCCAAGACTGGCATAAGATTAAGACCATCTTGATTTGCATCCTCACAACTTGTATTGTCACTTTCTTTCACATAGGGTTTATCACCAACTTCTTCAATTTCTTCGTCAAAAATAATTGCTAGGTTAGGATCAAATAACGAAGTATCTTCTATATGTGGTTCTGCCTCAAAAGAAAATAAGTCATCTTCAATCACTTCTTCTTCGTGATTACCTTCATCTAATGGTTCAACAATATAGGTGATAATCCTGTTTTCTTCTTCTGGTTCATCATTCAGAATCGGACAACCTACTAGACTGTTCGTTTGGACAAGATCAGACATCATCTTTCCCACATCTTCTATATGTTTCTCATCTTCTTTATGATCAACAACAAAAGATTCAATCTTTGTCTCTTGTTTCTTTATTTCACAAGATTGCTGAAAGTCCCGCTCCAACTTCTCCATCTGGTTCGACAATTTGGCAAGACCTCTTTCTAAATCCTTCCACAATAATCTTTTCTCGAATTCCTCGAACTCCTTCCAAAATTGTTTGAATTTCCTTCGAGACATAGCAACACAAGTGACAAAAGAATAACCCAAGTGACGATTTATTGTTCTCTTAACACCCAAATATATTATTCCATTTATTTGAAAATATATTAGCCATTAAATGTTCAACCATTAAATCAATATTAGAACTATCTCACTTGATATTCTAATCTTAATGATTCATATGTAATTAGCCGTACGTAATTGCTAACATGCATCTTTTTGCTATACTAATACATTAGGTGCCTTCTAAATATGATATCTATTAATTAAACAAAAAATATAAATAAGATACTCCTACAATATTTGGTAGCTAATAAACAAATTTACCAAATTGATTTTAGATTCCGGATTTGGTGAAATCGGAGCCAATAGCAATTTGATTCTAAATTTGACCGGCATTCTTATTAACTTCTATGTTATGGTTTCCGTGAATTATGCATTAATATATTCCATTTACCTAAATTTCTTTACCTTCCAAATTATTATTATTAAATTATTAAATAAAACTGGTAAATATACAACACGTTGACACGTGGTAAACATATAAGGCATCGGGTTCAGCTTTAATATAATATATGATATTCACAAACAAAATAGTTATCAGCAAAAATGTTGTTATATTGTGTAATGTGATAACGCTTTATTGAATAATCGTTGCTATATTTTATTTTTAGATAATATAATTAAATTATATCAACTTCCTATACATTGATGGGGTCCATATTTAATGTATACCGTTTCCAATACAAACAAAAACTCCTACATAAATTTATACCGTCTCCAACATCCATATTAATTACTTTTTATGTAGGTTTATAATTAATTACTTAATTAATGAAAGAGATGACTGAGAAAAAATATTTAAAAGATAATTTCATTAATTAGAAAAAAAACACTACATACATATTAAATAAAAAACACACAAAAAGAAAACGACGACATGATGATCAAAGTGTATGTAGATTTTATAATTAAATTATACGTTATAATTAATTAAACTTTGAATTGGTGCATAAGGTTAATTAATCAAATTAACAAGTGATATTTATAGGAAAATATATCAAATTTATTATGATTTTGTATTTCTTATTTTGATATTTATGGATAATAAGGGTCAAACAAAATAATAAGGTAGGTGTCGATTCAAACAAAACAATAATGCAACGACTTGAATTGGTTCATGAGCACTTAGCATGCTTAGTCTAATCTGAAATATTGTGATTTTGCTTTTTTTTTTGTTATTATTTGACAATGGTTTGGCTTACATCGTTCTCGACAATAGTTTGTATGTAAACCGTTCTTGTATTGTATATTTTGACAACGGTTTTTGATAACCGTTGTTGTAATGTAATTGTATACAAGGAAAGACGAGGTGTGGAGGTCGACTTATGCCGCGATGGCCTAAGTCGACTAAGAGAAGGGCGATCGTTTTTTGTGGTAGGAGGAAGAGGAGGGTGTGAGGCCATCAGGGTTATGGTGGATGCGGGATGGAAGTCTATGGGTCATGCAGGTATCGGGTGGGTGGCTTATGGGTATGATGGTAGCCCAGTTTTGTCACGAGGTGTAAGGATTTGTGCGGAGTCTGGACTTCAGGCTGAAGCGCTGGGGCTCCGCGATGTGTTGAGGTGGGCATTTTCGCAGAGGATTCTCCATCTGGAGGTTAATTCGGACTGTCTTCAACTTCTCCATCAAATTGCTGGGCTAGAGAAGGAACACCATCTCATTGATGGTGTCATTCAAGACATGCGTCTTTTGTTTCCTTTTTTTCATTGTTTATTGTTTAAATTTGTGCCTAGTAGATTTAATAAGGTTGCTCATACTCTTGCGAAAAGAGCTATGAGTGACTAGGTGTTGCGTAGATTTTCTTTACAGCTGCAAAAAAAAAAAAAAAAAAAAAAGTGAACAATGAAATAGAACGTATTGATATTTAATTTGTACCGTTTCCAATACAACCTAAAACTTCTATATAAATTAAAAATGCGTACATCAAATTTTTCACAACCTAGTATATCAATCATCATGGCTTCATATTTATCATCTGATGAAGAATCGTTTGATTATTATGAAGAGATCATACCCCAAAGTTCTATTATGTATATCATGTTGGAATAGGTGTCATCCACAATAGTGCGTTTAAATCATAAATCTCATAAGAGGAGTATATTCGGGATATATTTATTTTATACTTGTCAGTTGATCAACGTATATCGTTAACGCTCAGGTGACTAGAGTTAGACGTTACTGTCGTTTGACGGCGGTGTTCAACTGATCCCTTTAGGTCACACATGTAGGATGACGCACAAATTGTTGGAATATGTGTCCTCCGACAATAATGCGATCACAATTGTCGATCATGATGATCACATGTTTAAATATCATTTTAAGAATACATGTGGGATGTAATATTTTTTTGATCAATGGTCCACACATATCGGTAATGATTGGCTGATTAGAGTTTGACATTACTGTCGTACGACGGTGGTGATCAGTTGATCCCCTTAGGTCATACCTAAAGGGTAACACTCTTAATTGATTATTTAATTGATCGTATGTCGATACGGGTTAATTAAATTGCTTAAAATTGACGGACGATTTTGTGAGTATTATTGACGTGTCTTATTGTAATTCGATTAAATAAAGATACGGTCTAAGTAATCAAATTGTTTTATTACTTGGATAAAATTATTGTTTACGAAACAATTGAAACTGAATGAATAATTTATTATAAATACAAGACATTGTGATTTATAATTGATAAACCATTTTTTGGTACAAGTAATTATGAATTACTAAGTCGATTTTTGTACATGACGCATTTTTATTAATACGTTGATTTTTAATATGTTAAAAATACATTACATTGTGACATGTCATGTAACATATAACATATGACAAATTGACAAATGACAAAATATAAAATGGACCTCCCATTTTATGTAAGTGCCGAAAATAAGGAAGGAGTATTAGGTTTAAATTATGTTAATTATGTTTAAGTGGAAAGCATAATCATAAAACCTAATTCATAGCCATGCACACCTAGTTGCTTTTGTGAAGAGTATCTTGGTCATCCATTCACTACTACAAATCCAGGCAACTACAACGCCCCTTTAACAACGATTATTCACGAAAATCACAATAGACGTTGTAGAATGTATGGCGCGAATTTTACTAAAATCAATTACAACGGGTATGGTTATAAAAACCGTTGTTATTAGTTTTAACAACGGGTCACACATGCACAACCGTTGTTAATAATTTGGCGCAAAATTGGCGCAAAGTTAGTGAAAAGTAATCACAACGGTTATTTTTGAAACCCGTTGTTAAACCTTATTTAACAACGAGTGTTTTTTACAACCGTTGTTAAAACTTATTTCACAACGGTTGTTGTTTAATAACCGTTGTTAATACCTTCCATACTATAAACCACACAAACAGAAGTCTGCTGAAGCCACAAAACACAACCCTTAATACACAAACACAAACACAGCAGACAAACAAACACAAAACACATACACACTCTCTTTCTCTCTTTCTCTATTTCTCTATTTCTCTCTTTCTCATCGTCGCTTTATCTTCTCGCCGTCACTGTGATTTCATCGTCTATTACGTTCTGTATTTATCAGGTAAATCTCGCCGTCACTTTTAGTTTCATCGTCATTATTTTCTTTTTCTATTTATTTCTTTTGCATGTATGTGTTTTTATCGACCATTATGTTATTTGTTTAAGTATTGTTCGCATAATTAGTTAGTAAAACAATGAAGAAGCAAGATGAAGAAGTAAGATAAACATAATTAATATATATATAAATATTTATAAATACATAAATTAAAAAAAAAATTACATATGTAAAAATGCAATTCTTATATTTTCATGGAGGATCTTATTCTACTCTATCGTATCCGTCCTCTCCTCCTTGGCTATTTGGAGGTTCCGTTCAGCAGTTGCTATATCGTCATATAGCTGCAACTGCTGCTGCTCCGTCAAGCCATCTTCTTTGGCGTGCTTTAGTGCGGATCGAGCTTCCGCAAGGTAGCTCCTGAAACTTTCCTCAATATGGAGGAACCGGCAGATGAAGTTGTTGTTGTTCTCGATGATGGTAAGAGTCTTAAGGATGAAATCATTCATTTTGTTGGAGTTTTTTGAGTTTGATTTGAAAGATTAAGTAGAGTTTGTTTTAGCAGTTAGAGTTTGGAGATGAATATATGAGATAATGGAAATGTTAGTTGAGATATGCAATGTATTTATACTAAGCAATGTGTGGGTTGAGTTAATTGCTTTTTAATTAATATATATGTTAGGAAGTTGTGCCATAATCATCATCATATCTCTCAATAATGCTGCTTCAAATCCTATTACTAACCCTTCTCATTCCATATTATCCGTTCATATGTACAGTGATGTCGGTAATAATGCATGCATCGAATTCTAACAGCCGTAATTATGCATGCATCTAGTAATATTTAATTTAATTTTTTTTTATTTTTTAAGAACAAACAACAACGGTTATTTTAAAACAACCCGTTGTCTTTAGTTATAACAACGGTTTTGTATATTAAAACCCGTTGTTATAACTTTTCCCCCAAAATTGAGTCACACTTTCCACAACGGGTTTTTATACATAAAACCGTGGTTAATAGTTTTAACAACGGTTTCCTTAAGTAAACCAACCGTTGTTAAAACCTTCTACAACGGACGCTTTAACAACGTCCGCTTTTTTATATAACAACGGTTTTTGACCGTTGTTATAGCCTGTATCTGTAGTAGTGATTGACCCTTGCCACCCCACATACCCGAGTTTCCCTAGAGAAAAGGCCAAGGGTTTCTACAATTTATATTGTGATATACACTAAGATATTCACTAGTGTATTATTCATTCTTTTACACAACCAAAACTTAGAGAAGTTTAGAGAAATAAAATCTCCAAAAACCATCCTCTCTTGGCCGAAATTACAAGAGACCAAAAATAATATTTTGGGTCATTTTAGTAAGATTATTATTATTCTAGATCAAGTAATATTGATCTATTAAGAGGTTATCTTGGGTATTCATCTTTGGGAGGGATTCTATCTTTGAATCCTTGTTCTTCCATTTGTAAGGAAAGCTCAAGAACAAGTAATAAGGAGATCTTACTTGTGCCCTTTAATCCGAAACTCCCATAATAAGAAAGACGATTTCTTCTCTATTTCTATTTATGTTTGCATGCATAAGATCTAGATTTAATTTTATGACTAAATTAATTGTCACATATATGTATATGTAAATTAATGAGATTAATAGATTTCTAACAAGCGGTATCATGAGCCTTAGGTTGTTTGCATGCAAATCGGTTATTGTTTTTCCGAGTTATAAGATTAACAAACAAAACTTATAAATTTGTGTTTATTATGAAATATCACGAAATTTATTTGCATGTTAAAGTTTCTGGTCCTAAAATGTATTTAGGATATTTTGGTTTATTTATGGATTTTATTGTTCATTTTATATAATAATGGCATTAAAATGTGATTTTTATGATAAAAATGTCATTTTTGGACTAAAAATAACTAAAAATAGCTAAAAATAACATTAAAAGTTTCATAATAAAATGAGTTGTTATGCTCGAAATATGGATTTTTCAAGTTAAAATCGTATTTAAATGGGAAAATAGGTTAATATGAGTTATATTTCGAATCTGGTCATGAAAATTTATTATGTTGTCACATGCAATTTTACAATATGTGTGTAAAATATTTGGCTATAATGAAGTATTATGCATGGTTTATGATTTTTTGATGAAAAATCACATAAATAGTGACTTTAATTAGTAAAAATGCTAAAACATACGTCATGACTAAAGAAAAACGTCACATGTTGCATTTTATCAAATATTTCAGATCTAAAAGTGAAAATTTGATAAAAATAATTTTTCTCATATTTTTATGGTGATAATTGTTAAAATCGATAAACAGCAACATTGTTTTTCTCGATAATTTTTCGAAATTTTTAACCTAAGTTTTTGAACTTTATGCGTGTCATGGTATTTTTCTAGAATGTTCATGAGTTTAAATTTCAAATTTTGAAATTATTTGAATTTTTTATGATTTAATTTGAAGTTTATGGAATAATTTTGTATTTTAGGTCCATTTATGAACAATATTAAGAAATCAAGTTTAATTATTGTCAAATGTTAGTGGAGACTAATTTTGAGTCCTAAGATGGTTAGGGTAATTAACTTGTACATAAATATGATTTTATGTAATTATTGTGATTATAAAAGGTTAAATCACGCAAATCCGTAAAAACCGATGAATATACGATATTGGCTCCTTAAAGGCGATTTAGCATAAAATTGGGCATGTTCATACATATTATAATGCTGCATTTTATTTATGATTGTCATATTTTAATTTTATGTAATTTTTTGAATTATGTAATTTTACTTAGTATGGCCTTAGTTTTTAATTGGTATTACCCGAAATGTATGGGAATATCGATTCGGTTGTAATTTATTGTGATCTCGTATCACCATTTTGTAATTTAATAGATTTATTTTATTTTAATTACAAATGTATAATAGGAAATTATGTAATTCATTTTGTAATTTATTTATTACGCAGTTCCTTGAAGACGGTGCCACTCAAGAAGGCGATCCATTAAAGAAAATGTTGCCTTGAAATGCGCGCCAAGACCGAAGTTCAAGGGACCAAAGGAGTTAGTTTCCGAATTTGTAATAGTTTATTAAATTTACTATTTTAGGAAGGTCATACTAGGATTTTATTTTTACGCTTTGCATTTTATTTATATGTTGCATGCATCGCTAAATCGCCATAACTAAAACATGCATTATCATTTAATCAAGTTTATCGCCGTGTCAATTACAATTATCATAGTTCACCGCTTTAGTTCACTTAAAACGTGATAGATAATAAATTGACATGACCTCTCGCTAAAATAAACAATTGAGACTTAGCCTTACCAAAAAGTAGAAACCATAAAAACCTATTTCGTGAGGGAGTGCACTCGGCCTTACCGGGGTACAAATCTTGCTATGTAGGGGAAGTGGGTGATAAATGTCTACCCACCGAATTTATAAAGATGAGGGTTGTATTCGGCTTTACCGATGCCCAAGTTGATGTAAATTTGGATCATGGACACATTTATTCGAAATTTGGGTTGAACTCAACGAAAGTATTCTCGACGGTTGCCGGATGTGTGTCGGGCTAAAGATAAATATTAATGTAAATTTGTCGACCAAGAGTTCTAAAAGTAGAATCGATTAAAAGGTTAATCCACCGAGTTATATTGATAAGGGTTGTATTCGGCTTTACCGATGCCTAAGTTAATATGAATTTGGGTCTTGTAATCATTTATAAAGTTGGGTAGAGGTCACTAGATAAATGCAATAAAACTTGTTTAAATTAAAAATTTACGAGTGTTATTACTATTTTGAAAACGACAAATGTTTTATTCCTTCTATTTTCGTTTTGTAGACCACTCTTATTTCTCATAACAAATGGCCGCACCAAACACCAACGCCGCACCTCTCACTAATGTTTCATGGCTCCGATCCTTCATGGATCGTTGTAAACTTGAAAAGAATGGGTCAAATTTCTCCAATTGGGATGCCCAACTCAAATTAGCCGCCCAAGGTGACGACAAGCTTCGTTATCTCACCGAGGACTCTCCACCCAAACCTAATGCTAGGTCGAGTGCCACCACTAGGGAAGCATATGAGGCTTACCACAAAGAGTCCGCCGCTATGAAAAATGTGTTGATTTTTGCGATGGAGGCGGATCTCCAAAGGAGAGCCTTTAAAATGGGCACCGCTAATGAAATCTATTCCAAACTTGTGACAATATTTTCACAAACACCGAGGATTGTCCAATATGAGGTAGCCTTGGCATTCTTTGATCTCGATTTAAAGGAGGGCCAAAAGGTTAGTTCTCACGTGCTCAAATTGTTGGAGCTAGTCGAGACATTGAAACTTCAAAAGGTTGAAATCCCCAAACAGCTCATTGTAGATAGGAATCTACACTCCTAATCCAAAGTCAAAGCATATGTTCAATTCCGGGTGAATTTTAACATGCAAGACAAGGATGTATCTCTTGAAGAGTTGCACAAGTTACTTGTGCAAGCCGAAAGAGACATGGGGTTAAAAGTTAACCCACCTAAGGATGTGCTTCACATAAGCACCAAGAGCAAGAGGAAGTTCAAGAAGAATGGAAAAAAGGGTAAGAGGCAAGCTCCCATGTCCACCAAGGCTAAGACTTTTGAAGCTAGCACTTCCAAAACCAAGAAGGGTCCTCTTGATAAATGCCATTATTGTAATGGTGTTGGACATTGGAAAAGGAATTGTTCCAAGTATCTTGGTGACATCAAAGCTGGAAAGATCACTCCAGTAGGTAAATGACTATCCTTTCTTTTATGTTTCTAATTCAACTATGGTATTTTGATACAAAGTTGCGATAATGTATCCCCTTTTTATTGTAAATAGGGCCTCCTCCAAGCAAAGACAAAGGAAAGGAAAAGCAAGCTTGAGAAATCATCAAGGAGCTAGGAGTAGCTACCAATGAAGCTTGACTTTTTATTATTGTCTTATTTTAAGTTGTGTTTCATATTTTTAGAACTATTTTGATTTCCGTGTTCGACATGGAAATGGTTGATCCTTTCTAAAAAATGGTTGTATTTTGGATTATGATGGCTTGGTTTGCAACCCAAGTCACCCCTTTTATCGTATTTCTTTGTTCTAAAAATTCGTCCTTATATGCTTGCACATAGAAACATATGATCATCTACTTAAAGTGATCCAATAGACAACTATAATGATGGGATTCATTATATGTCCACAACCTTAAGGCTTGTGTATGATCAATTATAAAGTGATGTTGAGTTGATGAACTCTCCTAAAGAAATGTCAATTACCAAGTGCACTCATCAAATTTAAAATCTATTAGTCAATCTATGAGATAGTCCTCCCTCTACTTCGAAATCATCACTTGTGTCTCATAAACTATCTTTGAATATTTAGTGTATTTATTCTAAAGATAGAGTGGGAGAAAAATGAAGACACAAAGAATACAAAGAATAATTTGTATACTTGAGTAAATGAGATCTACGAAAGAAAGAATGATTTGTATACCTAAATAGATAGTATACACGAATAGATGAGATCTATGGTCTCGAATAGATGAGATCTACATGACAAAAGAGACCAAGTGAAGTAATCAAAAGAATATGTTCTTAAGATTATTACACGAGGAGACCAAAAGAAAGTTTTAAAAGAAAATGACTAAAGAAAAGTCTTAACAAGAGATTTGGCTAGTTTATGAACAACATATGACCAAGAGTTTCAATATTTATATTTACTTAAGAGCCTAAATGAAACAAAGTTGCATCCTTGAAAATAAATGAGATTTATGACTAAAAGTTGCAAAGAAAGATATGCCGATATCTACAAGAGCTAAGTTAATTGTTAACCACGCTAGTGTCATTACTTAACCTCATTATGAAAATGAAATAGTTAAACCTCCTTCCGGAAAAGGGTATTTTGAGAAGGACGTGTATTAAATGGAATTTCACATTTAAATAATGACATTGCTACGCATCATTATAAAAATGAATGAGTTAGAAATTAAAATTTCTTTCCATAAAGTTTAAGACTGAAACCTTTTCAAAATAGGTGTTTTGAAAGGACATGTTGGGAACATATATGGTTTTAATCTTAATAACTTGGCAAAGCAAAATGTATTTCAATTCTTGAAATGTTTTGATTGAGTAGTCAATTGCGAAACATGTGGAATTAAGTGGGAGTTTGAAATTATCATGTGAAGACATGAAATTTAGTGGGAGCAATCATCTTGTAAAATTTATAACTCCTTACTCATTGAGAATGACGAGCTAGTACTATCTTTCACAAAGAAGTATTTGAGTTTTCAATTCTGGATGAAAATGGACTATGATGAATCCAATCACATCATGGGATGTTGGATAGGTATTGAGATATACACATCAAATCAACGAGAAACGTAGGTTATTCATATCGATAAAAATGGAATTACCATAAGCAGTCATGGTCATTCATTGAACCTAAGAATGGTTGATCACATGATTAAAGATTACTAATGTTTCCGCCATTAGAATAATCATACACGTGTCCAATAATGAATCATATGCTTAAGAGCATGATGAGTCATTGGTAAGCCATAGAAGAATCGTCATGAATTCTCGAGGAGAACTAATGAGCTATTCTAGTGTTTGACAGAACACTGTGTTATGTGACAAAAAGTTTCACATATTGAAATTCAAAAACGCGTAAGGATTGATGAAGATCCAAAGCTAATTAAGCTTAAAGAGAAATAAGAAGTTTGAAAAGATACTTGTTATAGTAAGAAGTTACTCAAAACTAGTATTTTCGAATATGACTAGGACTTATGAGAAGTGCTAGGCTAATCATCTTGACAATTGTTGCAAGACCCTACAAAACGTACACCTAATGCATTGTGAGTTGGTAAACACTTGACCAGTGCAAGTTATATTATCCACCACAATTCGTTGGTTATGTGATAAACAACAAGAAAATTCTTTCAAGATAAAGAACCTAAACCTAGGTTGGGAACCTAGATGTGTACTTGGTAAGGTTCATGCTATGAGAGATAACATGAATATAAAGGAAAGTGCAATATGAAAAGTATGAACACATGGACACATGGTATGTTAAACTTTTATTGCAATCAACAAGTGTTTTCAGACTTATATACATCACTAGGTAGTAATATTGTATTGACTACCCGAATATGATGTCCACATTTGTCGTTTGAGTTATTATTAACTCACCTTATACTTTTTTACATCCAAACGGGTTGTAGAGACAATTGAACCCCGTTAAAGTGAACAAGGATTAGCAATTTATTCGCCCATAGTCACTTACATGAGGTGACGTCTCAAAGTGACTAGAGTGTGATGCGATTGATGGAAAGTTCAAATGACATAGAGTCATATGAGATGACTAGTCGATCACATAGGCAGACTGTTAGGAACACTTTGTCGGGCTTGATGACCGCTTATAGAGTTCTGGTAAATTTATATAGCCTGACCGTGGCGAGAGCTACTATAGTATTCTAATGAATCGATTCTTTTGACTAAAGACTGTTCGCCTAAGGTGGCACAGTTTCAGATTAACTTTGATTTATGTTACTACGACCTTCGTAAATGGGGTCAAATGGGCATATTTTTGGTTATGATGGCTGTGACTAGTCGAAGGAAATAAGTGCGATAGGAATTATCCACCCCTTGTCAGGGTTATAAAAATATCTCAGGGCCACTCGAGGAGTAATGAACTGGAAATGCGTGGCCACGCTCAGAAGGTATCTATGGTAGATAATTCCGGTCAATCAGTTATTCTCCAGATCGAGGAAACCACTCTCGATATGATCACTTGCAAGTACGACCTGAAAGACACCTTGCATTGAGTGGGAGATATAATAGGACAAGAGAATTGGTGACGCACACTTGTCGAGGACAAGTGGGAGATTGTTGGAATATGTGTCCTCCGACAATAATGCGATCACAACTGTCGATCATGATGATCACATGTTTAAATCTCATTTTAAAAATACATGTGGGATGTAATATTTTACAGTCAACTGGTCCACACATATCGGTAATGATTGGCTGACTAGAGTTTGACATTACTGTCGTACGACGGTGGTGATCAGTTGATCCCCTTAGGTCATACCTAAAGGGTAACACTATTAATTGATTATTTAATTGATCGTATGTCAATACGGGTTAATTAAATTGCTTGAAATTGACGGACGATTTTGTGAGTATTATTGACGTGTCTTATTGTAATTCGATTAAATAAAGATACGGTCTAAGTAATCACATTGTTTTATTACTTGGATAAAATTATTGTTTACGAAACAATTGAAACTGAATGAATAATTTATTATAAATACAAGACGTTGTGATTTATAATTGATAAACCATTTTTTGGTACAAGTAATTATGAATTACTAAGTCGATTTTTGTACATGACGTATTTTTATTAATACGTTGATTTTTAATATGTTAAAAATATATTACATTGTGACATGTCATGTAACATATAACATATGTCAAATTGACAAATGACAAAATATAAAATGGACCTCCCATTTTATGTAAGTGCCGAAAATAAGGAGGGAGTATTAGGTTTAAATTATGTTAATTATGTTTAAGTGGAAAGCATAATCATAAAACCTAATTCATAGCCATGCACACCTAGTTGCTTTTGTGAAGAGTATCTTGGTCATCCATTGACCCTTGCCACCCCACATACCCGGGTTTCCCTAGAGAAAAGGCCAAGGGTTTCTACAATTTATATTGTGATATACACTAAGATATTCACTAGTGTATTATTCATTCTTTTACACAACCAAAACTTAGAGAAGTTTAGAGAAATAAAATCTCCAAAAACCATCCTCTCTTGGCCGAAATTACAAGAGACCAAAAATAATATTTTGGGTCATTTTAGTAAGATTATTATTATTATTCTAGATCAAGTAATATTGATCTATTAAGAGGTTATCTTGGGTATTCATCTTTGGGAGGGATTCCATCTTTGAATCCTTGTTCTTCCATTTGTAAGGAAAGCTCAAGAACAAGTAATAAGGAGATCTTACTTGTGCCCTTTAATCCGAAACTCCCATAATAAGAAAGACGATTTCTTCTCTATTTCTATTTATGTTTGCATGCATAAGATCTAGATTTAATTTTATGACTAAATTAATTGTCACATATATGTATATGTAAATTAATGAGATTAATAGATTTCTAACACAAATGAAAAAATTAATTATTTGTATAAGATACATTTAATTAGTCCCTTGAATAATTTGACTAAAGAATTAGTCATGTGAGTTTATGTTTTTAGACAAGTTTAGAACTCGGCCCAAGTGAATTTATTATTTAATTATATGATAATTGACTAATAAATTTTATATCTTTTGTTGATACAATCGAATAAGTTAGTATTTAGTAGTTAAATGTTAGCTTACTAAATTGTTAAGGTGTGTGTGTATATTGTAATACCCGTAATTTTTGGAATAAATAATTACTATACGAAATGTTATTAATAGAATTACTCGGTAGTATACTGTACAATATATTAAGAGGTTATTATATTATATTATATAATATAGTATAATAATAGAAAGGAATTCATCTAATCTAATAATACCATACTAGCAATAATTAGCAATTACATAATACTATTATAATAATATTAATTAATAAGTATACTAATCATTGATTATTAGATACATATTATTGATATCTAATATACTAACCTACTAATAAACCTGTATACCATAACCCATACCAGTACCCATCTAATAAACCCGTATGTAAACATAAGCATGTCAAAACCCTTATGATACAAAACTCCAAAACCGTCAAACCCTCAAGACAATCAAACACACACACACACACACAGACAAAGAAAAATACAAAAAAGACACGCGAGAGGAAGGAGAGGCGTGCGGCTGTACAACCATCACTCGTTCATCACGTTCTACGATTGCTTAATTCTGTCATCATCGTTCTTAACTAATAATGGTAAAACAACTCGTTTCCGATTTAGTTCATATATATATATAGTTCTTAAATATATTGTTTATCATAAATAGATTAATGGCATCCTATAAACAAAGAGTGTGAAAGGCGTCAGCGTCAAGTAGCCAAATCTTGTTTAGGATGAGATTTGACTAATTCTGGTGACGGGTTGGGCTGCCTTGATGGTGCTTCGATGGGGTGTCAACGGGTGGTATTTTAGGGTGTATTCAAGGCAATTTAGAGGGTGTTTAGAAGTCGTAACGTGGGCTGCTTAGTAGCAGCAGCATACTCCGTTTTAGGTTACGTTTCGAGTTAATATGGAGTCGGGTCTGAGGAGTCTCAAGATGGTTGACTAGGAGGTTATTGGGGTGACTCTAGGGGTAGGATTTATGGTGTTTAAGGGTTGTTTAGAGGTTGATACAGTGGCTGGGCAGATAGGTTACATTACTCTATTTCAGCGCCGTTACAGCAAAGGATGCGGTCGTTCTTACGCCTTCTATAGAACAAATCTTATCCAGAGTCCTATGTTATGTCTTAGTTTTGTTGTGAGCATTGCCTTGGTAGTGTTTAGATGTCTGCCCGATGTCATTGCGATGGGGCGAATCAAACCCCTGTTTTAGACGTGAACAAGCAACTTTAAGGGCGTGTTAGCTTACTTCTTGTCCCATACGTTTGAAGAATGTTTTGAGGAATTCGTTTGTTGTTAGTGTCGAGTTTTAGGAACGGTGGTGTACGAGTCGTGGCAGGTGAAATTATGCGTCGAAGTCGCTAGTGTTTGTTGGAAGTTAGGCGGATGTGCGTGAGAGTGTGCTGCATGGTTTGTTTGGATTTTGGTTAAAGGTAGATATAGTGGGATGAATGTTAATAGGTATTAACCAATTGATGGTAATTTCGTAGTTTCATATGACCTATTATTATAACGAGTATAAGTGATGGGTGATGTCGTCGAGTCTCCCAATCAAACACATTTATAATTCTCAACAAACAACTAGTTAATGGTAAGTCGAGGTCGATCCATGGGACGGTGGTTACTCAAATTATTCAATCTAATTATGGTTGTGCTAGGGGTTGTCACAATTATAATGGGTTGATGATTCTAATCTAATAAAAGCAATAAACAAGCAACAAAAGGAAAGATGTAAAC
This sequence comes from Silene latifolia, assembly GCF_048544455.1. Lineage (NCBI taxonomy): Eukaryota > Viridiplantae > Streptophyta > Magnoliopsida > Caryophyllales > Caryophyllaceae > Silene > Silene latifolia. The sequence goes on along the minus strand of NC_133527.1, from coordinate 66,742,246 downwards.
AAATGACTAAAAATGCTAGGATATCATGGGTTCATAAGGAAATCATGGGAGTTGATCATACAAACATGTTCTCAATTATAAGCAAGCAATTATTGTTGTAAAGGAACCGAGTTGGTGTATGTCTTACGGTTCTTAGGAAGAGTTGGGTCCCGGAGCCGAATCGGTTAGATTGTACAACACCTACAAGTCGACTTACTTTCCCCCTAATCACTTCTATGCATGGTCTAACTAGACTCGAGTTGGTTTATATCTTACAAGTCAAGTTGAATAGATAAGAGATGGTTTTAAATGCAAGGATTCATAGGCTTAGCATTTCATCAAACATAACATGTGCATAGGTTGACATCACAACAAGCAAACAAATTAATTATGTGAACATATTAGATTAAGCATGAATCAATCCCCATGTTGGTTTCCCTAATTACCCATTAATGCTAGCTAAGAGACTACTCACTTATTATTAAGTTTAACATGCTAACAAGGTTGTCAATCATATTAACAAGGCAAAATATGATGAACAAGTAAGAAAGATTAACAATAATTAAAACAAGGATTAATAGAATTATACCTATGGAGATTCCAAAATAATAATGCAAAGAATAATAGAAGTACTTGATGATTGATGGAAGGTTGTCAATCTCCCAATAAACCAAAATGATCTTCTAATTACCCAATAATAAACTTGAATTACTCAATAATAAACTTGAAGAATAATTAAGGAAAGATTAATGTGTAATTTTGTGGAAAGATTAAAGAGTAATCTATTCTAATCTACTCCTAATGAAAGCTTAACCTAATCTAAAGAACGATTGATTTAATCTAATGAAAACTTGATGGTTTGATTATTACAAATGGGGTATATATAGTAGTACATCATTAGGTTAAGCAAGGGTAAATTAGTAAATAACAATGCTAATTGTTGAGTAGGGAATCGCTCCTCTCAAGAAAAGATGCGGGTCTCCTTTTAGCCAGTCTTTCAAAACTATGCGCGGATCATGGTTCACGTAGCAAGGAAAAGCTTCCTGTCCAACAATACGCTCGTCCCGTGCTGAAAATGAGCGTCCTGGGCCTCAACCCGAGCGGGTTGAATTTGACCCGAGTGGGTTCATCAGTATCCTGCTCCAGATAGGCTTGACCCGCGCAGGTTGAGCTGATATTCCCTTTCTTTTTGCTTTTAAGCCTAAGATGCCTCTATATACTCTTTATTTCTTCTTCCTTGGTCAGCATTCTTGCCTCTTCTTCATACTTAGTCCATCAAATATCGTCAACAAGCTTCCAAATATGCATGTAAGACGGGAATTTCCGCCTTATTATCTCTTTTCCTATAAAACATGTAAAATGCACTAGGAAAGCAAAATAGAAGGTATTTGACGGATAAAATGGTCATGAAATGTTATAAAAGTATGCAAAATAGGTTCAATTAGGGGACTAAATGTGCGCAAATAATATTCACATCAAATATCCCCAAACCGAACGTTTACTCGTCCCGAGTAAAGAGGTGACAAAAACTAGGACCCTTATTCAAACTAAACTACTAATATAGCCGATGTGAGACAATTAGCGGATCTCGCTCCGCCCCTTCAACTCACAACAAGACAACCATGAGGTAGGATGCCTTCTTGCAAGGCAAGGTAGGTCTTGCCAAAATGGCGACACATCCAATCATTAAAGCACAAAAAATCAAGTAATGGACGCATCTACAAAAAGAATAGCCATTTTCCTCATCTAAGTGGCGGAAATTATCTACAAGGGAAGCAATTCAAGGTTACACACTCCTTCATAGATGCAATTTCTTCAAACTACTAAGCCTAGAAGGATACCAATAAATCACCTCCAAGTTGTGTCAAGCTAGGGTACCTTTATCCTCAATCGTTAAATGCTTTTGTCAAGAATAGACTCCCTATGGTGTTAGAAACACTGGAGGATCACGGAATTCCCCTTCTTGCCTAGACAAAAAGAAGGGTCGTCCCTCTCTACCATGCACAAAAGTGCATACGATGGAAAAGGGATCGATAGTATTTGAGTTTCATTTGGGAGTTTGCTTTGTTGTTGTTTTTTCCCCCCAATTTCTTGTGGCATATAACATTTGAGAACTTTTTCTTTTTACCATTTCTTTTGGTGTTCGGCATTTCAATACTTGACAACTTTCAACTTTTGCATTTTCTTTTGAACATTTTCAAAGTCACCCCAATTAGTAACGAGGGTGCCTTATATTTGAAGCATAGGAGTTTCCATTTTTGTTACTCCTCCTTTCTTTTTTTTTTCTTGAACTCAAATTTTTGAATAATTTTTTTGTTTGTGCCCAATCCCTTTGATGACAAAATGTATGGTAGAACATGGATGAATGATGGTTGCATGGTTTCAAGGGTCACCTTGTAATAAACGGTAGCCAAGGAGTTATCACACCACAAGGTCCTCTTGACTAGGCCTTAATCCATGGGTCAAAGGATAGTAGCATGATGCATCCTAGGGTGTTTTACAAGTATTCTAACAAGCAAAGTCTTAAGAAGAAAAAGTATCTACAAGGGCCTTATATACACTTATCGAGCTTCCCAAATAGATGGTTTCACAAAATCTTTTCTAAGTGCAACTATATGCCATGATGCAACTAACATTTATGCATCCTAATAATGCATATGATTCTACCAACTAGTATGCCAAATAATCTAAAGGCAATCCTAAATTCACATTGTTTATACCGTATCGATCAAAATAAAGCCACATAGTCATTAACATAAAGAGGAAAAAAGAGATTGGAAAGATCATACCATGCGGTCGTCAATATCCTCATATCTCGGATGTGGCGTAGTCGATCAATGTGAAAAAGGATGAACAAACACAATATATACAAGACTACACTACCAAGGAAATGAACATGTTTTTGGATTTTTAAATTTTTCAAATTTTTATGGTTTTTGACTTTATGAAATTAAAGGACATATTTTTGTGATTTTTTCGAAAATTTTCAATTTTTATGCATTTTTGGAATATAAGTTCTCATCCCCCACTTTATTTTGGACATTGTCTTCAATGTACATGTAGGAGTAGGAATAAAAAGGAAATACATGTTTTTGGATTTTTTGATTTTTTTTTTTGAAATAAAGTACAAATGCAATGATATGATATGAATGAATGCATGCTCTAACTAAATGCAATTCTATATGACATATATAACAAATGAATGCAATCTAAACTATACTATATGATGCATGCTAGATGCTTAAGTCACTTATGATCAAACCTCCCCAAACCAATTTAAACACTATTTCTAGTGTAGAAAAGGATAAGATTGGTCATTAGTGATTATGCATGAATTCTAGTCTATATGCAATTACGTTACATGAATCATGTGGAATATAATACAATGCAAATTATACTATATGAACTAGCTAATGCAAAATGCAATATGAAGTATAATACAAATGCAAGTGAAGGCTAAACTAAATGCAATGCATTATATAAAAGAGAGGGAGAGAAGAGTATCATACAAATAGAGGTGGTGAGGTAGGCATCTCTCACTCGTCATCATTATCTTGGTGGTAGCCATACCTACTAGAGCTTCCTCCTTGATCATACCCTCCTCCTTGACCAGAGTATCCTCCACCTTGACCATCAAAGTTCCCGGCTTGGTTCCCTTGATTAGGGAACAAAAGATGTGGTTGAGCCCAAGATGGTCGAGGGCCATGTAGTTATCGACCCGCCCATCGTGTACTCCGAGATCAACCTTATTCACAAGTTTCATCAAGTCATGCATATCCGGAGCATCGGGGATTTGTGGTGTGAATGGCGTATGAGGAGTAGGGTATGGTGGGATAGGCACATAGGATGGCGGGGCAATGGGCCTTGCCGGTATCCCACGAGGCCGTGGAGGTTGGCGGGGTACTTATTCTCTTTGAGGGGGGTTGGCGAGGATTTGGATGTCGAGAAGGTAGCTCGGCCTAGGCGAATACGGGCTCAACCTTGGGTCGGTACCGGGTATATTCCACCCTGAAAGAACAATAGAGGAACACCCTTTTGTGAACCATTCTACACTCCCATTTTGAGTGTAGGCACACCACCGGTGGTGGTTGAAGACGGCGTCCTCATCAATCAAATTACTACCCTCAAGAGGTGTATAAGTCCCATGGGTGTTGAACCCGGGATAAAGGTAGTTTGCCAAAATAGTAATTAGACCTCCCATCACGAAGGTCTTAAGTTGGGAGTTCCCTTGAGAGAAATCATAGAATCTCGTAAGCATCTCAAGGGGGGTATTGAAGTTGTACCTCCTTGTCCCCCAGACATTTAGATAGGACTCAAGGAATGTCAAATCGAGGAGAGTGCACCTATCTTGCTCATATCTCCCATTAATAGTGCCGGCTACGAAACGTTCGGTGATGCGAATCACCGGGTGTTGAATAGCAAAGGTGTAGCATTGTTTTTGGTGAATGAAATCTCTCCCGTAAATAGCCTTCCATACTAGGTCCACATCAAAGTCGGAGGGTTTGTTGATGTTGTTTGTTGGTACAATAAGACCAGAAATTTGAGCAAATTGGTCAAGTGATAAGCTATGGTCAAGGTTGCACAACCAGAACTCCATACCAACATTGTTCCTTGTGTTTGAAACAATACGAAGGCTACTAAAAAAAGTCCAAGGTAAGGCTAAGGTACGTCTCTTCATGGGCATGGAATAATTTCCTAATCCCGAAACCGTCAAAGAACATTTCGGTTTGGTACCTGATACCTAGGGTTTCTAACACCCTAGTGTCAATAAACTGAGTCGGTTCGTAATGCTTACCTAGCAACTTGACGAACTTTGTACGGTGGCCATCGGATATGAACAGTACCTCCGGAAAGTACTCAAGTTGCTCCACCCCTCCTCTTATCACGGGATGAAAGTTTCTTGGTATCATCATTTGTTGAGGGGATGAAGAAGATGAGCCCTTGCGTTTCTTGGTAGCGGCTTCAACAAGCTTCTTGGCTTTTCCGTTGAGGTTCATCATTTTCGATTTGGGAAAGTTAGGGGTTGGTTGGTTTTTGTTGAGAAGGGAGTGTTTGAAGATGAATATGAGTGGATTTTGTTTGGATAAAATGAGGAAATGAGGGATGATGGGGGTATTTTTATAGAAAAGAGGGGTGGGACGAGCGGCTTCGGGTCGGGCCTGGGCGGATAATTCGAGGAAAACGCAGAAATCCGAGCGTCTTCATGGACGGGACGAGCGTCTTCTTCAGGTGATCCGAGCGTTAAAATAAAAATCCGCTCGGATTTCGTTACAGGGATCCTGCTTCTTCTGGGAGGGACAAAAGTCGAGCGTATTGTTTTTGGGACGAGTGGCTGAAATTGGACGAGCGGCTTCTTCAGAATCCGCTCGGTGTCCAGTTCAGTCCCAAAATTTTCTTCAGGTATCCTACAGGACGAGCGTCCAACTTAGAATATGGGCGTCTTTCCCTGGACGAGTGTCTTGGGCAGTAATCCGCTCGGATTTCGTGTCGAAACTAAATACCATCTGGAGGGAAGCTGAGGACGAGCGTCCAGGCCTCGGGACGATCGTCTTCCGCTGCTTTTCAGTCTTTTCTTTCTTTTCTTTTGCAAGATCGTACCCTTGCACCCTTTTGTTATTCCTCCTTATCTTTCTCTGAAATTTTGCTCAATAAGAATGTAAGAAAACTCTCTCTCACTACTCTCATGTAACAAATTGTAAATAAAAATACGAAAATGTACAATATTATACAAGGTAAAGGTCCTAGAAATATCTTACAAATGGTGGTTTGAAATAGGACTCCACCAAACTAGTTCAAATTGCAGAAATTCTTGTCCATAGAGCTCAAGGCTCTTAATAGAAGATCGAAAGCTTGTGAACAAGCTCCAAATAAGCATAAGTATGGTTTGCTTAACTTCAAGACGAAGCTTGGCCAAGGGAATTTGTCATTCATTCTTGTTTTCTTTCTCTTCTTGGCACTTGAATATTAACGATTCTTCAAACCAATTAGCCCATGATTCTTGTTAGCGTAAGGTATGAAGTATGGTTCATGGTTGTTCGGAGGCTTCCACTCACCACCTTTTTCTTCAATTTTGGTGATGATAGCGTTTTTATTATTCAATCCTCCAAGAGTAGAAGGAGAATCCTCATGACCTTGATGATCGAGTTCCTTAGAAGTTGACATTGTGGGTGCCAAATTTCCACAAGTAGCTTCATGTGCAAGTTTCTTTTTGAGCTTTTCCACCAAGTACCCTTTGTATGATATCTTGACCTTTTGGAGGAGATCCACCATGTCGTCTTCAACAATCATAGGTTCCATAGTGGGTGTAAAGTAGTCTTCATAGGAAATAGGGAAGGGACATTCTTCTTCATGATAAGATATCTCAAACTTCTCAAGGATAGACTCCTCAAGGAGAGCAACCTCACAAACTTCCGCTTCTTTATCCCATGAGTTCTTGCAAAAAAACGATTTTATCATCATAATTATCTTCATAAGAATCATAGATGGGGGCTTCATGCAATTCTTTCTCCAACATCTCAAAGTTCACATCAAAAGACACACCCTCATACTCACAAAGGCTAAGAGTATTTGGCTTACTCAACCTCATGTCTTCTTCATTGAACACAACACTTTCATACTCACAAGAGCTCAAAGAAATTGGCTCTTCCCACTTCTCTTCTTCCATATCAAAGGTTACTACTTCAAATTCACATTCATGATCAAAGTTCAAGGAATGGTGGGGAGTGATTGCTTGGGACTCTTTCATTTGGGCAATTTGAGTCTCCAATTCCTCACCTTGGGTAACAATGCTTTGAAGAACACTGTCCCTCTTTTGGCATTCCTCTATCATTTGTTTGAAGAAGTTTTGTTGATCTCCAATCATTTGGAGAATCATATTTTGAATGGGCTCATTTTCTTGTTGTGGGTGGGTATGAAAATGGTTGTATTGTGGTAATTGAAACTCAGTATGAAGTGGGTATTGAGTGGGTGGTTGTTGTGGATATTGAATGTGGTCGTTTTGGTGGGAAAATTTGGGGTAATTAAGATTTTCATTGTATGAATAATAAGGTAGGTTTGCGTTGACTTGATTTTCAAACTCCCTATGCCCATAGTCATACTCAAAACATCCACCACATACTCCATGTACCAAGTCTTGGGCCATCATGGCTAAGACAAGGAAACAACTATAAGCATGGAAGCTACACAAAAATGGTAAGAACAATCCTTGAGGAACAAGTTCCTCAAGGTTAAAGCAAAATAAAAATAGACAAACAAGTAAGAACTTAATCACATAGCACCATCCCCGGCAACGGCGCCATTTTGATGGGTGATGTCATTGGGTCTCCCAATCAAACACATTTATAACTCAACAAACAACTAGTTAGTGGTAAGTCGAGGTCGATCCATGGGACGGTGGTTACTCAAATTATTCAATCTAATTATGGTTGTGCTAGGGGTTGTCACAATTATAATGGGTTGATGATTCTAATCTAATAAAAGCAATAAACAAGCAACAAAAGGAAAGATGTAAACAAATGACTAAAAATGCTAGGATATCATGGGTTCATAAGGAAATCATGGGAGTTGATCATACAAACATGTTCTCAATTATAAGCAGGCAATTATTGTTGTAAAGGAACCGAGTTGGTGTATGTCTTACTGTTCTTAGGAAGAGTTGGGTCCCGAAGCCGAATCGGTTAGATTGTACAACACCTACAAGTCGACTTACTTTCCCCCTAATCACTTCTATGCATGGTCTAACTAGACTCGAGTTAGTTTATATCTTACAAGTCAAGTTGAGTAGGTAAGAGATGGTTGTAAATGCAAGGATTCATAGGCTTAGCATTTCATCAAACATAACATGTGCATAGGTTGACATCACAACAAACAAGCAATCTTAATCATGGAAACATATTAGATTAAGCATGATTATTTCCCATGTTTTTCTCCCTTAATTACCCACTAATCATAGCTAAAGGACTACTCACTCTTTATCATGGAAAACATGTCATTAATGGTGTCAATCATTATAACAAGAATAAACATGATAAAAGTTTAAGGAAATAAACAATAAAGAGTGAAGAGTAAAGGAATTATACCAACTTGAGATGATCTAAATAATAAAGCAAGAATAAAAGAAGAGAACTTGATTTATTGATGAAGGGTTGTCAATCCTCCAATAATGACCCAATAATCATCAATTACCCAAAACTAATAAACTTGAACAATAATTAAGGAGAGATTAATGTGAAGTTTTTGGAAAGATTAAAGAGTAATCTAATCTAATCTACTCCTAATTTATTCTAAGAGGATTTTCTAATGTGGAAGCTTAACCTAATCTAAAGAAGGATTGATTTAATCTAATGAAAACTTGATGGTTTGATTATTACAAATGGGGTATATATAGTAGTACATCATAAGGTTAAGCAAGGGTAAATTAGTAAATAACAATGCTTATTGTTGATTAGGAAATCGCTCCTCTCAAGAAAAGATGCGGGTCTCCTTTTAGCTAGTCTTTCAAAAATATGCGCGGATAATGGTTCACCTAGCAAGGAAAAGATTCCTGACCAACAATACGCTCGTCCCGTGCTGAAAATGAGTGTCATGGGCCTCAACCCGAGCGGGTTGAATTTGACCCGAGCGGGTTCATCAGTATCCTGCTCCAGATAGGCTTGACCCGCGCGGGTTGAGCTGTTATTCCCTTTCTTTGTTTTTTTAAGCCTAAGATGCCTCTATATACTCTTTATTTCTTCTTCCTTGGTAATCATTTTTGCCTACTCTTCATACTTAGTCCATCAAATATCGTCAACAAGCTTCCAAATATTCATGAAAGACGGGAATTTCCGCCTTATTATCTCATTTCCTATAAAACATGTAAAATGCACTAGGAAAGCAAAATAGAAAGCATTTGACGGATAAAATGGTCATTAAATGTTATAAAAGTATGCAAAATAGGTTCAATTAGGGGATTAAATTAATATGCGCAAATAATATTCACATCAATAAGTGACGTAGTGTGAATCATATTTTAGTTAGGTCGTTAAAAAGGGTTGTTGGTTAGTAAAATTTAAATAATATTATTGAGACAAGTACTGTTATCGCAAGGCACACACCGACGAAATATAATGGCTTAGGTGAACCATCACTACTAGGAGAGTCGTGTAGCGAGTTTGACAACATATTCGAGCCAATGAGTTGTCCTGGGGATATGCAAGTGGATCAAGTTGCATTCTACTTGAAAGGAAAAGTTAGGCTGTGGTGGACTCACAGTAAGGAGACCATAAGAGAAGTTGTTGCTAATAATAACAGTCCGTACGTGAAGTGGGATGGATTCAAGAGGATTATGCGAGCTACATTTGTTCCCAAACATATCAGGAGCAAGATGAGAGCTGAATTTGATTCTTTTAAGATGACTGGCGATATGACTGTTGAGACCTATCACAACAGATTCCTGGAGTTAGCTGAGTATGTGTCAGATTTGAACTTTAGTGAGGAGATACTAGCATTAAGGTTTGAGAAGGGGTTAACTACAACCATTAAGAAGAGGCTTGCAGCTGGTGAGCCAAGTAGCATGGATGAGGTTTATCAGCGAGCTGGGCATGCTAAGAGAATTGTAGATATGATAAAGGAGAATAAAAAGGAGAAGGATGAGAAGAGCAAGAGAGAGACTGATAGTGAAGGGCACGAGGGTAGTAAGAAACCAAACAATACACATACTAAACAATCTTTCACTAGGGGGTTTGGTTATGAGGCTGGAGTGAGATTAGGTGGTGGTTGGAGCCAGGGTTCTAGTATTATCGCCCCTTGGCGATGTTATAACTGCGATAAATTCGGACACCGAGCTTTTGAGTGTAGAAGTACACCCAAGGAAGGTAATGGAAGTGGGAACTAAGGGAGTTATCAAACCCTAGAACCAAGTATT